>NC_060950.1:15222155-15230585 GCF_022045245.1 Lucilia cuprina
TATTAGTTTTAGCCAAAATTTCACATGATCATAAAAAAATTTCACAAAATTTTCACAAAATCAAAAAAAGTAAATAAACGTATTTTAATAATTATTCATCAAATCGAAAATGAGTTCTCGGTCAGGCAGCAGACACAATGACTATAAATTTATAGCATTTTGTGGTTTAAAAACATTTTAATATTTTTCTTTTTTTTCTCTTGCAAATAATTGTGTTTTTATGTGAATTTTGCTGCTATTTAAATGATTGATTTCGAATTGTATCTGAGGCGAAAAGTGGGAAAAGAATAAATACAATTGTTTGTGATTATTTTTTTCTTTTAAATATAGAATTACTGTATTTTATAGTTTAAATAAATAAAAATATAAATTTTGACTTTAGCCATTAACAATTTTGAATGACATTTGTCATAGAACTTTTCAGTTGACAAGCGTTTCAATTTGGCAATTTTAATAAATAATTTTGAGAATTTTTATTAGGTTGCGAATGGGTTAATTTAGTTACTTAGAAAATTAATTGATATATAACTGTATGTTTTTTTATTTAATGGACTATAATTCAATTTAATCTTCACTGCATTAAATAATCCAATTAATCATTTCCTTCAATATTTTTCTTATTCGCACCGTAATTTATTTTAAAATAAACAAAACAAATGAATAATTAAAAACTAATTTAGTAGAGTCCATAAATAAGAAGTATGAACAATTTATAAACCTATTATAAACAGTAGATATCCGCTTATCGAGATTTCAGTTAAAAGCATAAAAAATGTATCCATTCATCCTTGACATTAGAGTACAAAAGATCGATTATTTTAGTGAAATCTGAAGGATTGGTGATCACTCTTAGTATTTTAAAACTCGATCATTAAAAAGTAAAACATAAAAACCACATTTGATCACCAAGTTTTGACATTTTAAGTGAAACTTCATTTTCTGGCGAAACAAGTAGTGATGGAGGGTCAAAAGAATATGATCACCAGGGAAACCGAAAACATGCTCTAAAAAAAGTGTTTTAAGCGCTTTAAATATGCCGTAAAAAACTCAAAATATGCTCTTAAAATTTAAAATATATGCTCCAAAAATAAAATTTTTTATTATTTTTTAACATTGAAAAGCTCAAAAAGACTGAAATTGTAATGAAATAATAAATGTTTAATGTCATATTCTATATCCTACAACATTTTTTTATAAATGTTTCATCTCATAGTTTGAAGAACTAGTATAATATAATTCCGTTTTACGTTCAGATAACCAATAAATAACATGACTCCATTTGGTCCCCAAAAAACATATTTCAAACGACAAAGTTTGACACATTTCTTCCAATTGTATTCATAGCTTTTAAACTGACATTTTAATCGGTGTTGTCATAAATTCCAATAATTAGTTTTTTAAACTATAAAAATGGATTAGTCTAATGAAATCAAAAGTAATCGGTTTTATGTCCGATTTAAAATATAATGCTTTATTGAATAAAAAACTATAACATAACGAATTTTTTTTTCAAAATTGTAAAATAGGCTAAAAAAATTAAAAAAAAATAAAAAAATAGAATTTGATTTTTTTAAATAAGAAAATTAAAAATGTATAAAAACGAAAAAAAGCGAGAACATCAAAATATGCACTAAAAGAGTAAAATATGCTCTAAAAACTCGAAAAATATGCCTTAAATATGCTAAAAAGTCAAATCATGCAAAATTATGCTCTTATGGATAAAATATGCAAAAATATGCTCTAACAAATCGATGCCAAAATTCTTAAATTGGTCTGAAACGTGTAAATATCTTATCCATGAGTCCATACGACGCACCACAAACAACATGCATTTGCATATTTTGGTTTCCCTGATGATCACTTTTTTGAAATATAAAATTTCATTTTATAACGAAACTGGAAGCTTTAGATGATCTGTGATCACTTTTATTTGTCATATAATTTTGATATTTTAAGTGAAACTCCATTCTCTGGAGAATTGATGAGGTCAAACGAATGCGATCACTTTTATTAGCAGATAGAACTATAGTGAAACAAAAACTTTCATTTTCTAAATAATCTGGTGGCGCTAGGTGATCTGCGATAACTTTTATATGTCACCAAATTTTGATCTTTAAGTGAAACTACATTCCCTTAAGAAACAAGGGGCCAAAAGAGTGCGATCACTTTTATTTGCAGATAGAACTGTAGTGAAATATAAAATTTCATATTTTTTAACGAAACTGCTGGCGCTATATGATCAGCGATCATATAGCGATAGATTATCTGCGATCACTTTTGTTTGCCACCGCATTTTGATATTTTGATAGAAACTCTATTCTCGGGCAAAACGAGAAGTGAAAAGGTCAAAACAAATTGATCACTTTTACTTGCTGATGGAACTGTAGTGAAACATAAAATTTCATTTTTTAAGAAACTGGAGGCTCTAGATGATCTGTGATCACTTGTTTTTGTCACCAAATTTTGATATTTTGAGTGAAACTCTATTCTCGGGCAAAACGAGAAGTGATCACTTTACGTGAAACTCCATTCTCTGAAGAAACAAGGATCCAAAGGAGTGCGATCACTTTTATTTGCCGACAGAACAGAAATGAAACATAAAATTTAATTTTCTAACTAAACTGGAGGTACTATATGATCTGAGAACACTTTTATTTGCCACCAGATTTTGATTTTTCGAGTGAAACTCTAGCGAAAAAGGGGCGATAGGACCAAAAAAATATGATTATTTTTTAGCTAGAAAGTGCATTTTCTTTTAGAGGCGCAAAACGATAATTTGCAATCACAATTTCAGATTTCGGCTGAAAGATCGATAATCAGTGATGACTTTCGTTTCCCAACAAAATTCGAGTTTAAGAGTGAAAAATTAAATGTCCATTTTTTTGCGAAACTAAATTGAAACAACTTTCTGGCAAAATTGTGTCACTTGAACCCAAATTTCAATAATAACATTTAATGAATATAGAAGTCCATTTTTCCATGTTTCGCGAAAATTATTTTCTAAATCCAAAAATTCATTTTCTGATGAATCTAATCTTAATGTTCGATAGTCTCTGATCGCTTTTATTTTACAACATAGATCGAGTTTTTGAATGAAAAAGTAAAAGTCCATTTTCTGACAAATCTAGAGAAATTTAGGGTGAACACTTTTATTTGGTGAAACTATAGGCGATAGGACCATAAAAGAAATAAAAATGTATGATCACATTTATTTTTTAACAAAATTTCAGCTTTTTCTATTTTCTTGCGAAATTTAGACACATGGAATCTCAAAGGATCATGTTTATTTACTGCCAAAAAAGAGAAAGTGAAACCAAAAGAACCGTAATCTGTGAGCACTTTTACTTTCCAAGAAAATACGATATTTTAAGCGAAACAAGAGTGAAACCTAAAAAACACTTAAATTTTTCGTCAAGAACCGATTTTTAGGTGAAACTGGAAAGTACATTTTCTTGCGAAACTAAAGACACACTCTAACAAAACTAATGAAATCTAAAAGTCCATGTTTTAAGCGAAACTCAAAAGTCCATTTTCAGTTGATACTAGTACCAAAAGTTGATGATATGTGACGTTTCTATTTCTCAACAAAATTCGATTTTTTGATGAAACTAGCGAAAAGTAAATTTTCTGGCGGAATAACGGTGCAAGAAAATCCGATAGTTTGTACAAAACCAAAGTAAAACGTAAAAGTCCATTTTCTGGCGAAACAAGAGATGCTTGGACCAAATAATCGATATTTTGAGCAAAACTATAGTGAGACTAAAAGGTCACTTTTATTTTCCGCAAAAGATCCGCTTTTTGGATGAAACTATAGTTAAACCTAAATATGCTTTTTCTGACAAAACTAGAGGTATTAGGGATAAATGGTCGATAATCTATGATAACTTTTATTTATCGATAAGATCCACGTTTTTGGCAAAACTGCAGTGAAACCATTATGTCCTTTTTCTGGCGAAACTAAAAACGCTATTCCATTTTTTGCACTTAGGAATCTAGATGTGTTAGGGCCAAATGTAATTATTCTATTGAACGTTATTATTGATTATGTCGCCCTGGCAACCTTACGACTAATAAAACAAACTTAATTTCTCTAAGTGGAATTCTCTATATCCATATTAACAAGTGTGTGTTACCGTTAGTTTCGTATTCAAAATAAAATTGTTTAATCGATAATCAAATTTCAATACTTCAAAGAAGAAAAATTTACAAAATAATTTTTTTTCATTAATTTCATTTATAAAAATACATTTCTCCACGTTTATTTTAATTGCAAATTTAGTGTATTTTTTAAAAGAAATTCAAATTTATATATACATATATTTCAAAAGTATGGAAGAATTACAAGACGCCAGCATTCATCATACGGCTGCCAAGTTAATCAGTACAATTAAGACATTAAAAAATTACGAGCCACTTTATCAAAATGTTCAGGTAGGTGGATTTTAAATACTACATCTGAATATACACTTTATTTTTGGCACATTCTTTTTTTTTCAACTCTATATAGAAATTGGTGTGCAGTCCCAGTGTAGATCGTAATGATATGTGCAATACTTTAGAAGAGGCCATTAAAAGTGCCGGCATTGAAACCGATATACGCAATATTATATTTCATTTGGTGCGCAGTAAATTGAAACCGGAGGATAAAGTTCACCAGACAAATGTGGTAAATATTAAATAAATACGATCTGGATAATTGATCCTTAATTAGATTGTAAAAAATAATACTTAAGGACACTTCACACGATCACACTTTACTTGTGCGTTAAGGCTAATTGAAATTTACACAAAATTCTGAGAGATCATATTACTTGTGTGATTGTGTGGTGCCGGCTTTAACGATTTCCATTCCAAATAGTTTCTATATCTTTTTACAAATAATCCTTTAGCGTATTTGAAACGTGCAGGTGTTGAAAGGGATCGATCGTGTGCGTAAAAACAATATTTAAGGGCACTTCACACGATCACACTTTACGTACGTAAAATCTAATAAAAAAGTAAAATGAAATACAATCCGTATAACAAGAGAATGGAAGTCGTATGATTTGTAATTTTTGTGTTTATACGATTGGTATAAAACAATAACAAAGTAAGATGGAAACAGCTGTTTTACTTTTTTTTATAAGTTCACATAAAAATACATCCCTGGCCTGCTTGTTTTTTTTTAACATTTCAAAAAATGAAGAGAACCATACGTCGGTCAAATTTTCGATCTATATTTTCCTTAATGTGTGATGGTTTCATTACATATTGCAGTTTACACGATCCCAATCATACTCTTCTACACAAAATTTTGACAGTTCATATAACTTGTGTGATCGTGTACATCCAACTTTAACAATTTCCATTTCAAATCTATTCTATATCTTTTTTAAGAATGATCCTTTAGCCTATTTGAAACGTGCCGGTGTTCAATGGGATCGTCGTGTGCGTAAAAGTTTAAATGCCATGTGTTCCGAATTGAAAATGGCTTGTCAAGGTCAACCGCGCATACCAGCCGATCGTGAGGAATTACTCAATAAATGGGATGAATTAAGTAATTATACTATAGGTAAGTTATTTCTCAAATTATGAACCGGTTTCAAGACCTCCACCCCCTCTATTGAATTGGAAAACTTCTTTACAGATTTAGCCAATTATCGCCCGGTATATGCTCCTAAAGATATTCTAGATGTTTTGCTTTCTTTAAAAGGCCCCACCAAATGTCCCGAGAATACTGAGTTGGTGTAATTTATTGCGCTTAAATTTATAAATTTTAATTGAAAATTTTTATTTTCCCTTTTTCTATTAGACAAGTACCGAAATGGGAATTTTCTCATATATCACTACCAGTTAAAAATCTATTTGAATTGGTAATAATCGGAGTAATAAAAACATCTTTTAATATAAAATCATAAAACTCATATTTTATATTACTTTCAGCGAAATCATTATAATGATCTAATGCGCAATGAAACGTATGCCAGTGCTGGTGATATAAACGTACAGTGTCAACGTGTGCTCGAATCAAAACATGCTGTGCTTTGTCAACATTTACTAAGAAAAGGCAATACACCAGCGCCCTATAGAGGTGCTCTATGGGCTTATGTTTTGGGTAGTCATGTCAATGATTATGTAGGTTATTCTTTTATATTTTTTGAAAGAATTTAAATTATAAATTTTACAAATATCAATCAACTTTTCTTTAGGACATTGATCACTGGAACAAATTGAAACATATGGTTTTGGCCACCGATCATATTGTTGACAAATTAGTTTTTAAAGATATACAACTTACTGCCTCCAATGATGATCAGTATTTTGTTTTCGAAGATGTTCTCTATCAGGTGATGTTGTGTTTTTCACGCGATACAGAGATCGCTCAAATGATACAATTCGAACATTATCCCGTTAAGGGTAAACATTATGAGGCTCCGCCTTCGGGTGTAGTGCCGTTTCATGGTATTTGTATGTTTGGTAAGATCATTATACTGACACTTTGTATGAATATTTATCGATACACTTTTAATTGATACATGTTTTCTTGTAGCTGCTCCATTTTGTTATTTGTATGATTCGCCCATTGGCTTATATTTTACCTTTCGAGCATTTTACATCAGATATTGTCATCGTTTGACCACTATTAATACTCATCCTCAGGTATTAATATAGATTTCTATTGAATCAGATTATACCAAAATGTCTTTTCTTCTTTTTGCAGGGCATTGTCAGCATATGTTTATTGTTCGAAAAACTATTACAAACCCACGAGCCACAATTATGGTCACATTTTCGGGAGTTACAAATTCAACCGTAAGTTCAAATCATATGATGAAAAAAATAAGCTTTTTGTTAGAAATGAATTCTCAATGTCACAATAGTTAAACTATCGTGAATGAATAAGTTCTCGGAATCTTCGTGATACCGATTTTTTAACACGATCCCCACATTCAAACTTATTGCTTAAAAATTTTCCACTTTTTCCCCAGCATTCGCGTTGTCTTCAAATGGTTAATGCGTGCATTTAGTGGCCACCTGCCTCCCGATCAGTTGCTAGTTTTGTGGGATTTGGTAAGTATTTATGGCTAATAAAGTATAGTTACTAAATTTATATTTCCCATTCCTTTACAGATCTTGGGCTTTGATAGTTTAGAAATTCTCTCCATATTTGCTTTAATTATTTTATCATTTCGTAAAGAGAGCATTATGCAAGTTACATCTCTGGATAGTATCGAAGCAATATTGGCTGATTTGTCATCGATAAAAGTTTTGCCTCTGGTACAGTTGGCTCTTAGTAGGGATTAGTAAAATGTAGTAAATTTTTGTATATTAAGTATTATTTAATAAATTTAGTGAATTGTTGGAAAATAACTATTGATTGATGGTTTGTTTTATAAAATACTAAACAGATACATGGATAAAGGAGCAATCAAGAGCTTCGCCCCCTAAACAGATGGAAGCGGGACTGGTTTCCGTGCATTTGTCTCAGATATTTACTACATGCTTGAATTTCACATATACCACCATTAAATGGGAGGATGCAGCTGTTATATTTATACCTAAGCCAGGAAAACCTAGCTATGTGACACCTAAGTCTTATCGACAGATAACTTTTACGTCCTTCCTACTTAAAACCTTGGAACGGAAAGTCGATAGTATGGTTAAAAGCAGTATACCCGACAAAGACCTAAAATTTAAGCAGTATGCTTATGTGAAGAGACGATTGGTGGAAACCGCCTTAAACGAAGTGGTCCACTACATAGGTGCATCCTTTGATAGCAAACTATATACACTGGCGGTATGTATTGACATCGAAGGCGCCTTCAATAACGTGCACACTGATACTCTTATCCAATCCCTAGACCAGTTTTATGTTGAACGGGTGCTCCGTAGTTGGATCAACCACATGCTAAGGAATAGATGGATAAGCTGCGAGATGAACGATCAGGAAAAATGTATACCACAGGGTGGCATTTTGTCTCCTTTACTCTGGGTTACCACGATTAATAGCCTCCTAAGGACCCTAACCGAGAATGGACTTGTGTAGAAGAGTTGAGGAGGCTCTGAATACGGCCTTAAGCTGGGCTCAACCGAGAGGCCTCAATGTCAACTCACATGAAAGACAAAATTTCTACGTATACCGGGGAAAGAAGGTACCAGTGACAGACAAAGTTAAGTACTTAGGTGTAATCCTCGACAATCGAAAATTAAATTGGAGACACCACATAGAGGATAGGATCTACAAGCACATCGGTGCTGGGCGATATGTAGAAGAACTATAGGTATGAAATGGGGTCTAAGTCCTACTATGACAAATTGGCTTTATAAAAGTGTAATTAGATCAATTCTAGATAGATAGATAGATAGATAGATAGATAGATAGATAGATAGATAGATAGATAGATAGATAGATAGATAGATAGATAGATAGATAGATAGATAGATAGATAG
>NC_060950.1:15230685-15239360 GCF_022045245.1 Lucilia cuprina
TCTATCTATCTATCTATCTATCTATCTATCTATCTATCTATCTATCTATCTATCTATCTATCTATCTATCTATCTATCTATATATCTAACTATCTATCTAGTTCGTATGAACGATTGTGCGGTATTGATCAGGTCTCTTCCTGATTAAAGTTATTTCCAAAAACGTATGCACGTTGGAATTTATATTTCATGTTTCTTAAGGACAACAACACCACCACTAGCTCAGCTATTATAGGTTAATGCAATAAGTTAATATTGCGCAGATACTAGGTACATGCATTGGATTCTGGTGGATGTGACGAATGCAGGTATGATAAAATAGGTGACGTTGAAAGAATGCTTTGTGAGTACTAGAGGCTTCAAGAGGTTTCAATTGAATGATCTTGATATTTGTTTTATCAATTAATTTTCTCTCCTTGGTTATGGTTAGTAGATATCTTACACTTTACAGTGAGTCCCTGAAGTAAGAAAACAAGATTCGTAAATACATTGGATTCACGAGTAAAGCATTTCATTAACCATATCTATCTCGCTAAAGGTACATTAATTTTATCAAATGTGTCTGTCTCATTATAAAAATATTTGAAATATTAAAAAAAGCTCTTAAAGATATCGACTAAAGCATGCAAAAATCTTTAAAAATTAATATTAAATAAGTGTATTTCATGTAAATTAATAAGTGTATTTAAGCTATAAACAATTAAACATCGAACCTTTAATCCTTGCATTTGTGTCATGTGTATTGAGTTTACACTTTTGTTTACAAAAAAAAATTAAATTCATATAAAAATCAAAACCAAAAAAAGCATTTAAAAAGGTGTTTTTTGTAATGAAAATAAAACCAAAAATTAAAAAAAAAATAACAAGAAAAACAACAACACAGGTGTAGAGAGCCAAGTGTTTAGTAGAAGGAAAAAAACAACATCAAAATTAAACAACATTCATCAGTTTATTTTTGTGATTTCATCAACAATTAACAGAATCTTAATTTTTCATAATATATACCTGTAGAGAGCGTATGGTATCGAGTAAAGCTTTTTTCTCTTCCAATAATATGGTAATATCATCTTGAGCAGCTTTCAAATAGGAACGTAAAACATCTGTTTCTTGTTTGGATTTTTGTCTAAGAAAAATTGAAAACAATTTATAATTTTAACCTCAACTAAAGGAAAGAATTTTATTCTTACCTATAACTTTCTGAATTTTCTTTAGCATTTTGTAATTGTTTACGTAAATTATCATTGTCCATTTTGATTTGTTGCATTATCAATTGCAATGATAATAATTCACGATCACGTTCCCTTTCACGTTGACTGTTGGCGGGTGTTTTTAACATGGCCGCCGTTAGAGGATAATTGGCAATGCCAGCACCATTTAAGTTAGTTTCTGAAATTGTATTTATTGTTTTTAAAGTCGGAGGTATTTGGGGCAATTCTCGGTATGTTCTTACCTATAGGTTGTATGTGTAAAAGTCCAGTTTTATCACGTTTCAAATGCATGCGACCGATGGCCAAATTAATGGGCACTGGTCCCGGTGAGGTAATATTAACAGGAGGTCGATCTTCAATTAAATTTATTCGCACATTTTCAACAGTTACCTGAAAGAAATGTAAGTTTAAGGAATTAAGCAATTTAAACTTTAAAAGTTATAGATAGATAGATAGATAGATAGATAGATAGATAGATAGATAGATAGATAGATAGATAGATAGATAGATAGATAGATAGATAGATAGATAGATAGATAGATAGATAGATAGATAGATAGATAGATAGATAGATAGATAGATAGATAGATAGATAGATAGATAGATAGATAGATAGATAGATAGATAGATAGATAGATAGATAGATAGATAGATAGATAGATAGATAGATAGATAGATTGATAGATAGATAGTAAAACAGTAAGTTAGTTAAGTAGGAAAATAGTTACAAACAATAACTCACATTCAAGGGTAAAATATTCGACGATATCACTTCATCCTCCGCCAAATCGGCTAAACCAATAACCGTACTCATCGACAGATCCAAACTAATATCACTCACTCGTATGTCAGCATGATGGGAGACCCAACTGTCATTATAATAAAAACAAAACAAATCAAAAAGTTAACTAAACGATACATTCGAATGTAAACTAACTCACTTTTGTATGACTTTCTTATCACCCACATGTGTAGCATCCTTGGGCGGTTTAATGGTCTCTTCTAAGCGTAAACGTATACAAGGCGGAGCCTCAGGATTATAAGGCGCTAAATTCCAGGCTTTGCAACGAGCACCAAATTTGGTCTAGATGTATACAAAAACAATAAGGAAAACAATAATAAAAAAGTAATAATATTTATTAGTTATTGTTTTATGAATAAACTAATTAATATATTTTAAATTGAATATAAATGTTCATTTACTACTACATTTAAAGCCATAAGCAGAGCCAGAGAACATAAATTAACAACTCAATTTAAATTAGAAGGAAATTAAAATAATATTTAAAAAAAAGTTTTCAAATAATAAAAGAATTTAAATAAAACCCAAATACCAAATGATATGAAATGTTCAGTTTTTTTTAACTTATATTTAACATACACATAAACATACACCAACACATTAAGAAAACTACAATCATACACATTTATTGAAAAGATAAACTAACAAATAATTTAAAAAGCATTGTATTGAAAAAAAAAGTGCAAATTTTTTCATATTTAGTTTTGAAAAGTTTTTCTAAAATATTTTAGCCAATTAAGTGAATTTATGTTTTATTGTGTGTATGGAAATATATGGATGTATGTAGTTGTGTTTTTGGTGTTTATGTGTATGTTTTCTAAGCCAATTGTTCAAACATTGTCTTACCCAATTATTTTACAAACTCAATCATTATTATTTTTATAAAATTATAGATTGATTTTGTTAGAAAATATATTCTGTTAACTAGACTTTACCAATTTTTAAATAAATTATAAAACATTTTAATTAAAAAGCGTAAAAGAAAATTCAAAGAAGCAAAAACTATAAAAATACATTGGAACAGCGTTAAAGGTAAACTAAAGTTGTGTGTTTAAAAGTATGTATATGAAATATTGTAGTTATACACCCTTCATTTTAGGAGTCAACATATTCTGGAGCATTACAACACATGCCTTCTGATCAACTTTTTCATAATAATTTAACAAATTTTGATATAAAGGTTTTTCATCCAATTGTTAGAACATTTTCTTTACAAATTATTATTGTATAAAAAACAGAACATTACAAAAACTGAGTTGTTTGATAAAGTACCGACTGTGACGTTATTTACAGTGTGGTAGTAAAAAAAGTATGTTGTAAGTATTTAAGAATCATATATAGATAAATATGGAGCCTTGATAAGGCTCGGTGCTTTGCGTTTATCGCTCTAGTTCAGTTCAAGTTCAGTTCTAGTTCAGTTCTAGTTCAGTTCTAGTTCAGTTCTAGTTCAGTTGTAGTTCAGTTGTAGTTCAGTTCTAGTTCAGTTCTAGTTCCGTTCTAGTTCCGTTCTAGTTCAGTTCTAGTTCAGTTCTAGTTCAGTTCTAGTTCAGTTCTAGTTCAGTTCTAGTTCAGTTCTAGTTCAGTTCTAGTTCAGTTCTAGTTCAGTTCTAGATCAGTTCTAGTTCAGTTCTAGTTCAGTTCTAGTTCAGTTCTAGTTCAGTTATAGTTCAGTTCTAGTTCAGTTCTAGTTCAGTTCTAGTTCAGTTCTAATTCAGTTCCAGTTCAGTTTTAGTTCAGTTCTAGTTTAGTTCTATTTAAATCCCTAAATTTGGAATAGGAAGAATATTTTGATAACATTCCTAATTTTTTATTTTAATAATTTTCTTACTTGTCTTAGCAAATAGTATAGCAGAGTTGAGAGAGAAAGAACAATTAAGAGAGAGAATTTGTTTAAAACATGCAAATCGTTTTATTTTCTTTTTATTTATAAGCAAAACATTTATATTTTTATATAAAAAGTTTAATAAAATGAAATTTAATGGATTTTTTTGTTGTTATTTACAATTTAAAACAAAGTTTAACCAAAAATATAAAAACAATTTATTTGTTCGAAAGTAAAACAAAAACAACAAAATAAGAATGTTAAGTAAAGTAAACAAAATAAGACAAAACAGAAACTATCGAATTTTTACTAACCTGTAATTCATCCCATGGTATGGCACCACATTCATCGCATTGTATGGCAGCCACTTGAACACGTAATGTGGAATTATTGCCCTCTTGTTGCCTAATCACTTCAACGGTAGTTAATCTTAATGACGAAAATAAAAATAAAAGAGGAAGAAATTAATAAAATATTGGAAATAGTTAAGTTTCTTACCTAAAAGTAACCATTGAAACTAAATCTCTTCTCCGCCACGTACTGGCCTCCGAGGGTTCCGATGGTGAGCTAAGGTTTGTTTTAATGGGTTCTTCATAAACTTCACTAGCCACTTCTACTGGTGATGCTTTTATCGTACCATCATTGGTAAAAGGATTTAAACGAAACATAACATCTATACAGTCCATTGTCTTATCATCACCCATAACAATGGCAAAATTTTCCGAATCTGAACTAATATCACTTTGTATGGAGAAAGTATCACTCATATCATCATTGGGAGCCCTTGAGGTAATGGCTGAATCAATGGAGGTCATAAAACTGGAGAAACCTTTTTTCATGGACATCAGACCTGGAAAATGAATTTGTAAAATATTACAGACATTTTTATAATTGCAAAAAAAAAAGAATCATACCGGAATTGATTTCCTTTGTTATACTGGGAGCATCACTAGTTGAGTTTCTCGTTGATCTATAACTTTTTGATATTGAAGACGTTACCGATTGGGTAAATACTCCAGTATCAGGTTTTGTTGAAGAGGTTTGACTAGTTGTAGAAGATGCCATCGTTGATGAACTTTGTATTTGAACATTATATCTGAATTTGTAAAACAAAATATAATAATATAAAAATATTACCGAGATTCACTATAAAAATAATTGTATACATTTGACAATTCTCATTATCTATTTCTTACCCATGTGTATTTGGATTTGATAAATGTATACCATTATCGTAGGGCGGCGCTTCATTTGTTATTGGCGATGGTGTTTCTACACTACCAAATGTATTGCTTTTTATTTGATCTAATGGTGGTGTTGGCCATGTCATATTTGTACCTAAAACAGTGGTTTAATATACAAGTTTTGTTGCTGTTTAATTATATTTTATATTCGGATATGTTGAGAGCGTGATTAAAGATCAAGTATATTGATTTATTTTGTTAGTGTGAGTTTTAAGCATGTGGTGATCTAGAAATAGTTGTCCCATCCTGATCACCACTATTTTATTTGTATTTTATTTATGACTACTCTACCTAGTGCCACAATTAATTACTATTTTGAAAAAAATATAAAAAAGAATGATTAATATTTAAAATTATTAAAAGAATAAAATAATATTAACAAAAACTAAACTAAGGAAGTAAAGGAAATAATGTTTTCAATTAAAACTTCTCCAAAAAAGGAATCTGATATTATTTATTCAAACGTGACAAAACTCCTAAGAGATTTTTAACAATATTTTTTAAACAAATTAATAGTGTTAAACATTATTGAACATAATCCTTTTTATTCAAAACTTCTAGAACTGTACTTAACTGAACTAGAACTGAACTAGAACTGAACTAGAACTGAACTAGAACTGAACTAGAACTAAACTAGAACTGAACTAGAACTGAACTAGAACTGAACTAGAACTGAACTAGAACTGAACTAGAACTGAACTAGAACTGAACTAGAACTGAACTAGAACTGAACTAGAACGGAACTAGAACTGAACTAGAACTGAACTAGAATTGAACTAGAACTGAACTAGAACTGAACTAGAACTCAACTAGAACTGAACTATAATTAAAGTTTAACTAAACTTGAACCTAACTGGTACTAAACTAGATCTGAACTATAACGCAACTAGAACTGAATTAAAACATATGATATACAAAATTAAAATATTAAGCAATTTTTAGTGTAGTTTCGAATATTTTTGTCATGTTCGAAAATAAAATGCAATATATAAACTTATATAATTTCGAAAATTTCGTTTTCAAGTGTATTAATGGTCTATATGTTTTAAATATTATAATTTTAACTTAATTCGTTTCAAAAAAAAAAAAACAAAAAAACTTTAAATTAACACTAAAATACTTTAAATTTTTAGGTGACAAAGATCGTTATTCATTTCCAGCCGAAATGCCCATTTTACATGCAGAATTTACATATTTTTATTATCCCGGAGATTTTATATTTCCTTGTAAGTATATGGCTAAAACCACGAACGAATAGTAACGACATTGAACTCAGCTTAATTATTAACACTTGTCATAAAATGTCTCTTTTATAGTGCCCCCGTCCAAGGTGTTTGTACACATCAATCCACTACAAGTACACTTTGATCTCTGTTCTATACTGTGGCTTAATTCATTTGCTTTGAATTTGCACGAGAGCCTATTACGTACCAGTATTGCAGCGGTATCACCGACAAATTCGGCTGCCGTTGGTTCGCCGTCCACAATTGGATCGCATGGTTCCCAGTCGACAACATTAAAGGGATCATCCAAATTATCCTTGTACAATGAACCTGAAAACGAACCCAGTCTAATGTATATGGATGTTAAAGTTGAAGCTATTATGCCTCGCATTGTTATCGAATCGAGTGTGGAGACACCGAATCAGAAGGATCGTCCCAAAATGATGCAAATACAAATATCACGCTTTGCTTTAACCAATATACGTGAAATGGGTTCATCTCGTGCAGATTTGGCACAAGCTTTACATTCCTTACAGGAAGGTTCTTTAGTATTTGGTACTGGATTTCCTTCAGCTGCCGGTGACATGTGCATAGTTACGGATCGTATTTTATCGCATGTGGCCGCTACAGATGTGGGAACGGCGGCCGAAGCAGCCGGAAATAATGGCAATGGTGGTGTTGGTAGTGGACAACGTTCTTCAATACCCAAATCATCTTCCTTACAATGTCTGTCACGTTATGCTATGTGGTCTGAGCCTCGAGATGTTTGGTGCATAAAACTAGATCCCGTTTGGATAGATTTTCTGGGTGCTCGTTCTCTGGGTGCCCATAAATCCATACCATTCGTGGATGCTGTACCCATTACGTTGTGGTTGCATTCCGGTTCGGGCACTACAGCCTCCGCCTGTAGCCAAAGTAACGCTGGTAGTCGTAAGGGTAGCAGTGGTGATTCAAATTCAATGGCCTCCACCACCAAGGTGGGCAGTGCTTCCATCGAAACGAATATCAATCGTTTGGACTATGCGAATAGTAATACAAAATTACCTAGAAATCCTTTTCTGGATAGTGAAGAGGACATAAATGTGGAACGTAAATCCCAAACATCTTCGGAGGCTGCAGAACGTACAGCTGATTTGCATGCCATTGCTCATATTTCAAATTTAGTTAGTGTACAAATTGATCATTATCAATTGTTGTTTCTATTGCGCATGGCCGAAGAGTTTAATGAAATGTCAACATTTTTATCGCTGGATGCGGAAAGAATATTGCAAAAGGTTTGCTGAACTTTATAAGAATATTTATTGATTAATTTTTATACAATTTAAATCAATTTGTTGTAAAAATTATACTTATATATATTTTTGTTTGTTTCATTTAGCAAAATACAAAAAAATCTTTAATATTCGGTTGTGTTATACCACAAATTGAAATGACTTTTGTTATGCCTTCTCCTACACCTGGTAAGGAATCAAGTGGTGGTGATGCTGAAAGTGTCTTACCTGATTCAGCTAGTTTGGGTGATGATTTACTTATAAATAGTAAGAGTGTTATTTTGTTTTACTTTTTTTCATTTTTCATTTCTTTCTTTTTTACTCCTATTTTAATTTATTACTCCAAATCCTTTTCATAATTTTCTTAGAATTTGTAGTTTTTTCATTTTACTAATATTATTAGTTATTCACCCTATTTTTCTCATTTCGAATCTCAATGTTGTTTCCTTAAGTTTATTGCACCCATATATTAAATTATTATATTTATTTAAATAACATTTGGCATGTTTAATTCATTCTTTTTTATTTTTCTTAATTTTCAAGTAGCAGTTCTATATTAACATTTCATTTTTTATATTAGGATTGTATAGTAGTATTTGTGTTTTTAAGTTAAAACGGATTCTAATATATTTCAGTTCGAATTCAGTTTAATTTTAGTTCAGTTCAGTGCTAGTTTAGTTTAATTCTAGTTTAGTTCCGTTCTAGTTTAGTTCTAGTCCAGCTCTAATTCAGTTCTAGTTCAGTTCTACGGATTTTAATATATTTCAGTTCGAATTCAGTTTAATTTCAGTTCAGTGCTAGTTTAGTTCAATTCTAGTTCAGTTCCGTTCTAGTCCAGTTCTAATTCTGTTCTAGTTCAGTTCTACGGATTACAATATATTTTAGTTCGAATTCAGTTTAATTTTAGTTCAGTTCAGTGTTAGTTTAGATCAGTGCTAGTTCTAGTTCAGTGTTAGTTTAGATCAGTGCTAGTTCTAGTTCAGTTCTAGTTTAGTTATAGTTCAGTTCTAGTTCAGTTCTAGTACAGTTCTAGTACAGTTCTAGTTCAGTTCTAGTTCAGTTCTAGTTCAGTTCTAGTTCAGTTCTAGTTCAGTTCTAGTTCAGT
>NC_060950.1:15239460-15243699 GCF_022045245.1 Lucilia cuprina
TAGATAGATAGATAGATAGATAGATAGATAGATAGATAGATAGATAGATAGATAGATAGATAGATAGATAGATAGATAGATAGATAGATAGATAGATAGAAAGAATAGATTGATAGATAGATAGAAATATATACATAAATAATTAATATATAGATAAAAATCCCTTTTTAATTAAATTAATGTAATTAAAACATCATAATATTTTTTATTTCTTTTATATTTCTTTAATAAATCTTTAGTTTTTTTTTATTTATTTTCAATATAATTTTCCGTTTTATCTTTTTTTGTTTGTAATAATAATATAATAAATACACATTTAAATTTCATAAATAGTACCTAAAATTTCGGTTTTCTTAATATTCAGATTAGAACAACAACGATTAAACTTTTCTGTTTTATATATATAAGTTTTCAAATATTTTATTTTATAGATTTATATATTTGAATAAAAATATTATTACCATTACGTTTGCATTTAAAATTTTCAAAGGAATTTCACTTTTTGATTAAGGACAAAATTTGTAGTTTTCATTTGTTATATAATGTTATGTTATGTATGTAAATATGGCTTTTAAATACAATACTTTTTTTGGAGTTAGTTAATTTTGAATGGCTTTAAATAGTTTTTATTTTTTCTTTAGTTTAAATATTTATTTTAATAATTTACAATTTATTATGGGTTAAACCTAACTACTTTTAATTGTTTAATTTTAGTTTTTTTTTTAATTTTTTAATAAAGTATACACATATATATTTTTTTATTAAATATTGTAAATATTTTTTATTAATTTTATTTTATTTTTGTAATTTTGTTTTGATTTTAAGTTTTTTTTTTTTGTTTTAGTTTATATTTTATAGAAAATTTGTGTTTTTTTAATTTTTTATTTTCATTTATTTTAATAGATAGAAGACAAGTAAGCCACAGTGAAGACGTGTAATTTTTAATGTAGATTTTGTAGACGTTTTTTTTTTTGTTTTAAGTTTTATTATTATTTTTTAACAAATAAAATCTTTATATTTATATTATTTCAATTTATTAATTTAAACTATTAAAATTTATTTACAAATTTTCTTATTCGAAGAGTTTTTGTTGAAAGTGTAGTTTTTTTCAAATTTCTAAGAAAAATTTTTTACAACTACAACTAGTTCCAAAATGCATGATTAGAAACTTTAAACTGGTGTAGAAATTATCAATAAGTATTGAGAATTACTTAGTTCTTTGCCAAAATTCTTATAAATACTTTAAAATCTCTATAAAAGAATGGATTCTATAAGTAATGTTGATGTCATGACTTCTAAAGTTGTTTTATGGAAAAATCTGAAACGGTTCTGTTTGCAATTATTCTTGAACTAATTGATTTAGAATGAAATTTGAAATATTTTTAAATTTTTCTCAATTAATTCTATAAAGCTCTTTCAGAACTAGCTTTTGTTAATTAAAACTAGCGCAGTAATCTTTCCATTTTTTTAATGGAAATTGTAGCCCTTCCAACCGTTACGAGTACCTGGTCTTATCAGTAGTTGATAATTAAAATTATTTCAAATTAGGAAAAAAGGAAACCTATATTGACCCCTATGTTAATACGAATATAAAGTTTCTCCATTTGACAACATTGATTCTCTGCATTATAATTCGATGGCAACTTACAAAAACATAGTTGCAATCGTGATGTAGAACACATACGTACAATCCAGAGGCACTGAACTGAAAAGCTTTTTCTTGGGATTCCATTTTTTGTTGGAATAACTTTATTTGATCGGTGAGAAAATGAGGGCGGAAACGTCACAGAACTACAAACTAAAACATGGAGTAGATCACAGACTATAGACTATACTGTAGAATAGAGTTTAGATTAGAGTATAGACTAAACTAAAAACAATACTATTAACTAGACCATAGACTAGTATTTAGAATATACTAAAGGCTGGACTGTAGACTAGAATGTAGACAAGACTATAGACTAAACTACAGTCCAAAGTATGTCACAGACTAAACTTTAGACTAAACGAAAGACTGAACTATAAACTAGACAATAGACTAGACTATATATTAGGGTATAGATTAAACTATTGACTAGACTATAGACTAGACAATTGACAAATATTTAGACTATACTAAATACTGGGCTATGGACTGAACTATAGATTCGTCAGACTGAACTATAAGTTAGAGTATAGACTAAACAATGGGCTATACTATTAACTAGACAATAGACAAGTATTTAGACTATCCTAAATGCTGGACTATAGGCTGGACTATAGACTGAACTATAGATTCGACTGTACTCTAGACCATTGACTAGACTGTAGACAAGACTTTAGACCAAACTATAGACTGAACTATAGATTGAACTTTAGACTGGACTATAAAAAGACTATAGATTTGAATATAGATTAGACTATACACTATAGATATGATTACAGACTAGACTTTTAACTAAACTGTAGACATCACTATAGACTAGACAAAAGACTAGACTATAGTCTATAGGACACTCAGTATACTGTAAACTAGACTATAGAATAGACTCAAGACTATACTATCAACTGCACTAGATACTGAACTATAGACTAGACTATAAACTAGAATATAGACTAGTGTATAGACTAGACTAAAACTATAGACTTGACTCTAGATTATACCATAGACTAGACTATTGATTAGGCTGTAGATTAGTATATAGACAAGACTAAACAATAGATTATACTACAGACTAGACTATAGACTGGACTACAGACTGACTAATATAGACTAGTGTATAGACTAGACTAAAACTATAGACTTGACTTTAGATTATACCATAGACTAGACTATTGATTAGACTGTACACTAGTCTATAGAATAGACTATAGACTAGACTATAGTCAAGACTAAACTATAGATTATACTACAGACTAGACTATAGACTGGACTACACTGGACTACTGGTTTATTTACTACAATGTGGACAACTCATCAAAGTTTATAAGTTAGAAAGAGTACAAAAAGAAGTACTAAAGTTCTGAAATAATGTACCAAAGAATTTTAGATGGCTGGTTCATAGCGGAAATCTGGTTTAAAGTCTGGCAATAATTCCTTACATTGTAACTTTAGTTTAAAGTTAAAAAAAACTCTTTATGTCATCTTAAAGTACAACCTAAATATTGGCTTTAAAGTGAAAAATTAACTCTGCTATAACTTGTTCTTTCTTTAAGATAGAGTAACTTAAAGTTTAAAAGAACTAAACTAGAACCAGTTCCAAGATAACAAATTCGAATAAAGATTATTTGGCTCCACTTTAAACAGTCTAAATCTATGCTTACTAGAACTAGTTGTACAAATAATAAAAATTTTAATATAAAAGAATCTAAATCTTTTTGAAAAAAATAATATTAGTTTATTTCTCTTTTTTTCTTTCTTATTAAGTTTCAGTCTTATTAAATAACATAAATAAAGATTGTTTTTGGATTTAAAGAGATTTAAAATAAAATTTCTTTATGAAACAAATAACAGTTTTTTTCAAAGAAAAAGCCAAATTTAAAATTAATTAATGTGATAAATAAGTTATATTTACATAAAAATATTTGTTTTGTTATAATTAATGTTTTAGTTAAGTATAAAAATTTGTAATAAGGATAATAGTTGTTCTTATTATTGCTGTAGTAGTTTTAATAACTTTTATAATTTATGCTGAAGAATGTAGACGAAGTAGTAGTAGTAGTAGTTGATGTTTAATTATTTTGTTTTTTTTTTAAAATATTTGTTAATATTGTTGAAGTTTTTGTATTGTATTTTATATTTTTAAGTATTATTATTTTCACCACAACATTGTATACAATCCATGCAGTTATGCTACCTGTTGTTGCCTTCATTTTTCTTATTGTTCATACTCATAGATGTTACTTGCAGCTAAAATTTTTGAAGTAGAAAAGAAAATAAAATGAAAATGAATAATTAAAAAAGAAAACTGTTTATAATTTTTATTATTATATATACAAATATTTATAAAGAAATGCTTAAAATTTTATGTTTAGGCTATGAGTAGAATACTCAAAGGCCATAATTTTACCATATATACAAATAGATTTCGAACATTTTGTTTTTTATAGAATTAAAAGATTTTTGATAATGAAACTTCTTCAAATATCTATTATCTATCTATCTATCTATCTATCTATCTATCTATCTATCTATCTATCTATCTATCTATCTATCTATCTATCTATCTATCTATCTATCTATCTATCTATCTATCTATC
>NC_060950.1:15243799-15255725 GCF_022045245.1 Lucilia cuprina
GTTCTAGTTCAGTTCTAGTTCAGTTCTAGTTCAGTTCTAGTTCAGTTCTAGTTCAGTTCTAGTTCAGTTCTAGTTCAGTTCTAGTTCAGTTCTAGTTCAGTTCAAAGAGATTTCCAGTTCCAAGTCATACAAGGATTAATTTGATCGATAATACTTAGACTACAACTGTAAGCCTTAAAATAATGTGAAATCTGATAATCCGTGTAATAAAGCTTTATCTGTAAAAAAAACATTACTAACCCTATGATAATTTTCTAACCAAAGAAAAACTTGATTATATTCAAAAACATGTAAAAAACAAGAATTTAAATGCATTTAAAATAAAACAACAAGATAAAAATTGCATGCAATAAAAAAAAATAATTCTAGAAAAAAATTTAAAAAATAGTCTATTACTAGTAAGAGACAAAAGAACTAAAATATGCAAATCACCTGGTTTTATTTTCCTTTTATGTTGTGCTATAAATGCAATTTTAGTTTTTTTATTTTTGTTTTCACATACATATATGTTTTTATATAAACGAAGCATTAGAATAATACCGTGGACGTTGACATAAATTGTTGTTTAAATTATGACATAAAATGTCAATAAATATTTTTGCAAAACAGAAAAATGTCAGCAGGTTTTTTTATGCGCATGAAGGAATAAAAATATTAATGGGCGAGTTAAGGCAAAAAAAGCGATAAAAAATATACAGAATAGAAGAAATAATGGAAATAGAAATTATCATACAATTATTAGTATACAGGTGACAATATATGAATGTGTAGTTGAATGTAGAGAGATTTGTTAATAAGTCTCTTAGTACTATACAGTTAAAAACAAAGATTTTTTCTTTACAATATAATTAACCAGAGGTTTAATGTTTGTAAATATATACACAAAAAATATATATTTACCAGCTTACCTGATACAAACTCTTTGGGCATTTGTTTTTTACCCGAAGTCGTTACACGATACAACTGAAAATCCTCAATACGTAAAATAACACAAGAAGACATTAATTTTGATAAATTATCAAGTATCGTTTTTTGCTGTTGTGTATGATGACTATGATGACTACCGCCAGACGATGCTCCCGAACCAACATTACTAGCCATTTGTGTGGGTGTACTACTGCCAGTCGAAGAAGTATTTGTTGTTTTACTGGTAGCATATTGTGTTGCTAAAGCTGAAGGATTTAAAGTTACGGGCGAATTGGGTGTACTGCGTTCGAGGGGAGCATGAGAGGAAGGACGATTTGGTTGACTTAGATTTAGTACAGCTTCACGAAATGCATTAAGGGATTCTTTGAGCCAGAGAGCAGGTGATACTGAAGCTTCTTTATATCTGGAAGAGAAGTAGAATGCATTATATAGATATTGGGAAAGTATCCGAGTTTTAGTAGAACATACTTGGCCCAATGAGATCTATCGGATTTGGCTAAATGATAGGGATAGTAATCCACTTGAAAAGCTTGTACTGAAATTTGTAAAGCACCACCTTTATCCAATTCTGGATAAGTAGAACGACCATCTAAAATAGATATTTAAACGCTTTAATAAAAGTCACAGACAAAAGTCTCGACTGTAGACATAATTTAGTCAATTATAGTCTAGACTTTAATCTCGTCTACAGACAGACTACAGCCTCTACTTAGTCTTTATTATAGTCTCTACTATAAGCAGACTAAAATCTTGTTTATAGACAAACTTTAGACAATAAAATGTCTCAATTATAAACAGACTATATTCAGCTACTGTATTCTGAATTATCGACAGACTATAACTTTAACTATAGACATGCTATAGACTAAACTCTAAACAGGCTATAGTCTGAACTATAGACAGACTATAGCCTCAACTATAGATATACTATAGTCTCGACTATATCCAAACTATAGTCTTAAAAGACTGACTATAGTATGGACGATAGGCAGACTATAGTCTAAACTATAGACAGATTAAAGTCTAGGCTATAGGCAGACCATAGTCTCGGCTATAGACAAACTATAGACCCAAGGTTATAGTCTCAACTACAGTCAGACTATAGTCTCAACTATAGGCAGAATATAGTCTCAACTATATATAGACTATAGTATCAACTATAGTCTCAACTAAAGATATAATCGAGGCTCGAGTATATAGACTATAATTGGGACTATAGACAAACCATAGTTTCAACTATAGACAGACTATAGTCTTAACTATAGGCAGACTATAGTCTCAACTATAGACAGACTATAGTCTCAACTATAGACAGACTATAGTCTCAGCTATAGGCAGACTTTAGTCTCAACTATAGGCAGACTATAGTCTCAACTATAGGCAGACTATAGTCTCGACTATATCCAGACTACAGTCTTAACTATAGACTGACTATAGTATGGACGATAGGCAGAATATAGTCTTAACTAAAAACAGACTAAAGTCTAGGCTATAGGCAGACCATGGTCTCGGCTATAGACAAACTATAGACCCAATGTTATAGTCTCAACTACAGTCAGACTATAGTCTCAACTATAGACAGAATATAGTCTCAACTACAGTCAGACTATAGTCGCAACTATAGGCAGACTATAGTCTTAACTATAGGCAGACTATAAAATATAGACGGGCTATAGTTTTAGATATAGGAAGACTGAAGTCTCGACTATAGACAGGCGGTTGTCATTAATTTATATAACAGACTATATCCGTAATATACTACCCACCTCCTTCATCATCACACAAATGCAAATCAATACGTTGACTAAAGAAATGATACGAAGTTTCTCTCACATCAAAAGCATTAAACATTTTTAGCTGATTATTCGCATGAGACGATTCACTTTGGCGATTTTGCTGTTGTGCCAATTGGGCTTGATACTCGGGTAGAGTCTAAAATAAAGGGAAAACATTTATAAAAATTTCAATATACCCCCAATCACTTTATCTTAAGTCAACCTCTAATTTTCTGGCAGCTTTTGATTTTTGTGTTGCTGCCGTAGCTGATTTAATAAGACCCGATAGCGAATCGACAAAATGTAAAGCTGCTTTCAATTGAGAGTCCGTTAGTACCCACAGTAGATCGTCTAAAATTAAAACTAAACGTGAAGCTAATAATGTACAATCCGATAAACGTTTTCGTATGGTTATGCGACATCGTGCATGATTGGTTAGTAAACGTAGGGGTGTTAATGATTTATCCTGAGTAGAGCTGGCCTCAATGCGCACCGTTTGCCATGATAATTCTTTGAATATCAATATAATACCACGATGAGTGTCTTTGAGACGGGTAAAACGTAAATCACCATTGGCCCATTTTGGAGTCTTAGACTCAACTCGTATGCGAGACATCTGTTATAATAAGGAATTAATAAGTTATTATAAACAAATATTTCATTCAAATAACTTACCTGCACCGAGGCTGTAAAGGCGGTACTTAAAAATTTTACATTAACAGTATTAACAATGATGGTTATGCCATCAACAACTTTATGTATAAAACTATATTTGCCCTGAGGTGCCTGCGGTAATGAACCTCCGCCTGCACTCCCTCCTCCCCCACTACCAACACCATTTGGTGATTTGTTATCTGCACTACGTGAAGTAGGATCACATGTTTCCACCGTTATATTGACCTCATCTAGAGTCTGGAGAAAAATGTTTGGGTTATTTTCTTATTAAAGAAAATACTTTAAAATGAATGCTTTAAACCTACCAGCGTTATAGGAACACTTTTTAATTTTGTCCAACTTATACGAAATGATACATGATTACACCATGCCGATGTTAAACGTAACCATGAAGGCAACTCTAATAATTCGGTGAGCACAGCTTCATCTAATTGTAAATTAGATAATTCACCTTCACCACGAAAGGTACTTAAATTTATTTTATCTGATGATAGATTTTTTGTGTAACTGTAAAGAGAAGATGAGGGGAAATATGTCAATTATAAATATGTAATTGAACAGTTTTATGAACAATGTACATACACATGTATGTATGTATGTATATGGTTGTACATTTTTTTAGTCTCGTGTTGAGGGGTTTCTAGTTTCTGTTGTGTTTTTTGTTGTTTTTAAATATTTTGGTCACATTATTTGACCCCTATGGTTTATTTTATTATTTGTTGCTTTGTCTTTTTATTTTTAAAAATGTCATTGTAATGAAAGCATTGTTGAACTTTTAATATGTAGTGGTTTTGCTGTTTATCTAAATCAGATATCTGAAGGAATTTATTGACTCTAGACCAAACTATTGACTATTAAATATGGACAACTCTATGGAAGTTACTAAATACTAATCTATGGTATGTGCTATAGCTTAAAATGAGACTAGAAAATTTACCAAATTGTTAAGATAGATGAGATAGGATTAGATCCAAGGCCAGACTATAGACCAGACTAATCTTTAGACTAGACTAATGTTTATACTAGACTATAGACTTGACTGTTATTAAACTATTGACTAGGATTTAAAATAGACTAGACTATTGAACATAGGTATACATTACAATTAGATATACAGCGACTATTGTCTCGACTATATAAACATTATAGACTTCTTTATAGAAGGCAGAGGTCTCGAATACAAACTCAACTATGGACACTATATATTTTAGACTATAAACAGACTATAGTCATGACTATAAAAGTGTAGTGTAGTGTAGTCTATAGAAAAGTCTTTTGACTATATTACATAATAGACTGTGGACTAGAATAGAGTAGTCTAGATTATAGACCTAGACTATATTCTCGACTTTAGAAAGATTATAAACTCCATTATAGAAGCAATATTTAGTCTCAGATACAAACTGAATATAGTATCGACTATAGATAGAAGATTGTAGTTTAGACTATGGAAAATTTTATAAACAAATTTTTAATTTATAAACGATTCATAAATCAGATTTCGTATGGAAATTTTGTTTTATAAACCTTTTATAAAATAAAATGCTGTTTATGAATAAGTGGTTAAAAAGATTAGACTTTAGTCTTCACTATAACCTAGACTATAAACTAAACCATTACTCAATTAAATAAGACAAAAGTCTCGGATATAAATAAGTTATAGTCTCGAATATGGACATAATATAGTCTGAACTATAGACGGATTATAGTCTGAACTATAGACAGACTATAGTCTCAACTAAAGACAGACTATAGCCTTCAATATAAAAGTACAGTTTAGACTATGAAATAGACTAAAGACTAGACAACATAAACTAGATTATAGACTACACTATAAACTATACAATAGATTACACTAAACTATAGACTAGACTATAGCCTATACTATAGACTATACTATAGACTTTACTATAGACTATACTATAGACTATACTATAGACTAGACTATAGACTATATTATAGACTAGACTACAGACTAGATTATAGACTTGACTATAGACTAGACTATAGACTAGACTTTAGACTAGACTATAGACTAGACTATAGACTATACAATAGATTACACTAGACTATAGAGTAGTCTTTAGACTATACTATAGACTAGACTAAAGACAAGACTATAGACTAGACTATAGACTAGACTAGACTTTAGACTAGACTATAGACTACAGACTAGACTATAAACTACTCTATAGACTAGACTAGACTAGACTAGACTATAGACTAGACTATAGACTAGACTATAGACTAGACTATAGACTATACTATAGACTATACTATAGACTAGACTATAGACTAGACTATAGACTAGACTATAGACTAGACTATAGACTAGACTATAGACTAGACTATAGACTAGACTATAGACTAGACTATAGACTAGACTATAGACTACACTATAGACTATATGATAGATTAGACTAGACACAACTATAAACTAGACTTGCTATAGTATCTTGGCTATAAACGTTTAGTATAGACTATGAAACAGTTTATAGACTAGACTAGATTATAGACTAGACTTTAGACTTCACTATAACCTATAACTATAGACTAGGTTATGGACAGGACTATAGGCCAGACTTTAGAATATATTATAGACTTGACTATTGACTAAACTATTGAGTAAACTATATATATCCAGACTATTTTCTCGACTATATAATGATTATAGACTCCATTATAAAATACAATACAATAGTATCGGATATAAATAGGTAAAAGTCTCGACTATGGACATAGTTACTAAAATCTGAACTAAAGACAGACTATAGTCTCAACTATAGACAGACCATAGTCTAAACTATAAAAGTGTAGTTTAGACTTTGAAATAGACTTTAAACTAGACTTTAGACTATACAATAGATTAGACTAGTCTAAACTAAAGACTATATACTGGATAGTTGGATAGAATATATAAAAGACTAGAGAAATCGAATATAGACGTATATTAGAATCGGATATAGACTTCATTATAAAAGACAATAGTCTCGTATACAACCAGCTATGGTCTAGACTATAGACAGGCTATATTCTCGACTATAAAAATTATTTCGAGATAAAAAGACTATAATCTCGACTATATATAGATTATAATCTTGACAAATTATAGTCTCGACTATTAATATACTACAAGCGGAAACATAAAGACTATATTTGCGACTATGGCTTCGTTATAAACACACAAGGGTCTCAACTGTACAGATATAGAAAATACTGTAAACAAACTATAGAAATACTGTAGTCTTAGATATAAACAGACTAAAGTTTCGACTATAAACTGATTGAAATCTATAATTACGACTTTAGTCTTGGTTATACACAGTCTTGACTATTAATAAATGCTTTATTTTAAACAACTGTCACTTATCAATGACAGTTTAACGTTGCATTGATTGAGTTTTAAATTGAGCATAAAACTAAACGATAAAGGTCATTTTTATTATTATTTTTTTAAATCTTTTAAATTAGATTTTTGTATGATTTCACATTTATTGTTTTTTGTTCACGACATTCATTCATTGACCCTTGATTATCAATTCGAATATGTACATTGTGATGATAATTTCGTCTAATAATTGTTGAGATTTTGTATATTAAAGTTATTTTTTGAAGTCTACATTAGTATAAAGGATCATGATTAGAAAAATCTTTGAAAAAAAAGCTAACAAATGTGTGTATTTTTCACTGTGCAAAATTTTAATTATTTAAAACACTAAGAGAATGCTTTTAATGTTCTTTTTTTTTGGTTACCCAATATTAAATATTTAAAACTTTTTAACATTAATAACATGTCGTTCTAAAGATTTATTTGCTCTTAAATTCTGTAAATATAAGACTACTCTATATGCCAGCTTTAACTGGGTCTTGTTATTGTATATGACTTTACTACGTACATACATACATACATACATACATACATACGTACATACATACATACATACATACATACATACATACATACATACATACATACATACATACATACATACATACATACATACATACATACATACATACATACATACATACATATGAATATGTACATTGTGATGGTAAGTATTTTGTATTCATAGACATAACGTTATTTATATACAAAAATATTTTTATAAACTGTTGTATTTTTCTATTTTACATATACAAAAATAAAAAAGCCTTTAAAATACATACTATGTACAGTGCGTATGTATGTGTTTTTGTTTACTTAAGTTTGTATTTATTTACAACGTCACTTGAATTTTTACTCCAAGTACAAGGAGCTTAAAGTAACACTACCACATTGTATAGTATATACTTTGGCGCATATTTAAACATGACCTTAAAGCTATATTTGTTAGATTTATACATTAGGGCGTTCATATTCTTAAGAAATTCTAATATACACACATATAAATATCTCTATTTGTGTGCGTGTTTTTTTCCTTTTCTTAAAATTTTACTACAAGCAACAAGAGAATACCAACGATGACTGTCAGTATCTTAACAATTACTAAGCCTTAAACAAAACACCACAGGATTTTATTTTCATAACAAACTAATAAAACCAAAAAATCAACAAAAACCTAGATACAAACACTGTAAGTAAATCCACATACTAAGAAGCATTTACTTAAAACACAAATTATAATAAAAGCTATAACCCAACAAACAAGTGTTTGACATTTTTAAGCAACAAATATACAATTTTTCTTACTCTCAAAGGGATTTTAATTTAAGTCTATTTAAGTAATATTAAGTTTTTTTTCCTTATGATATTTATTATAATGTGTAAATGTCTCTCTCTATACGTTCTATATTTATTGAAGCAGAAGGTAAATACACTTGAATACACTTAGAGAAAAAGAAAACATTGTAAACATATGTTTAAAGATAAATGGATTTATTTATAACAGTTTAATAAAATAATAATATATATAAATTACATTATTTACATAGACATACTATGTTATTTATATTAATGTTACAAAGTAGCAAAAAAAATTAGTGAAATACGTATTAGTAATAAAATGTTTAATTTTACATTGAATATTACTTATACGCTACATAGTATTTTTATACTCATTAAAAAATTTAAGTCAGATTATAAAAATAAATATATCAGTTTGGTCTAAAAACAGACTATAGACTAGACTAAAGACTAGACTATAGACTAGACAATAGACTAGACTATAGACTAGACCATGGACTAGACTATAGACTAGACAATAGACTAGACAATAGACTAGACTATGGACTAGACTATGGACTAGACTATAGACTAGACAATAGACAAGACAATAGACTAGACTATAGACTAGACTATAGACTAGACTATAGACTAGACTATAGACTAGACTATAGACTAGACTATAGACTAGACTATAGACTAGACTATAGACTAGACTATAGACTAGACTATAGACTAGACTATAGACTAGACTATAGACTAGACTATAGACTAGACAATAGACTAGTTACAATAATGTTAAATTATTGTAACTGATAGCAGCTATCATAAAAGCACATTTTAAAGTTGTATTCCAGCCTAGAGAAAAGTCCTTGTCACTTAACCTGTCTCAAAGTGAAAGTTTATCATTATCCAATCATTTAAAATTAGGTTCCCTTGCCAATTATGTAGACTACCCTTTTAAGGTACCTATTAATTTAAAAGGTTCTAAAATACATACATTAAAATTATTAAGCAGTTTTGACTGACGTTTAATGACATATATCTCTTAAGCTAAATCAAAAACAAATATCTTAAATTTTGCCATTCGATCCTGTAGGTGGTACATAGATTATCCTAGAATTTGGTGAAGAAAATAAATGACACATGTCAAACCTTAGAAAACCAACATAATGTTTGTAGTCAAAATGATCGCAGCGTAAATTACGATGCCGCACGAAGTGGTGCAAATTGTGTTTACATTCGTAGAGATACAGTTGGAAAAATACCAGATAAACTCATTTAAAGTCATACAGTGTATGTCCTTTCGAATGAGTGGGTGAGTAAATTAAAGAATGCATGAATGAACAATATTTTTAACGAACATCTCAGAAAAAGAAATTTAAATTTTGTAACAACTTTAAAGGAATATAAATTATGTTTCTTTGGATTTTTTTTTTCTTTTTTCTGTTTATTTATTTTTGTACGTATATCTAACATAACAAATGATATTTTATAAATATTCAGAATAAATATAATTATATTTGTTGGAACGTCTATGTGAAATGTGTCTGTTGGAGCATAACAAGCAGTAAATAAAAATATATTCTAGTGGGTGGCCGGGCTAGTGGATGGCACATTTTGCGTGTTGATAATGGAGTGGGCAATAATATTATTAAAATGTTCGCAATGGTGATGAAAAGTGGAAATTTAACAACCTGTTAAAAGGAACAAACATAGAATGCCACTCAAATTATTATTTCTTATTTCCGTTGCTTAAATATTTTAAATGTTGTTTTTATAATTGCAGTTACTTTAAAGAATATTAAAAACAAAATAATTTTGACGCAGACGAGCATTCATTTAGAAAAAATATTTCCAAATACATACATTCCTAAAATGGTAGTTTTAGGTTAAATACATAGTTAAATGTAGACTAAGGGCTAAAAATTGTTAGGCCTAGCGAAATATACAGTATTGTCTAGCCTATAGTCTAGTCTATAGTCTAGTCTATAGTCTAGTCTATAGTCTAGTCTATAATCTAGTCTATAGTCTAGTCTATAGTCTAGTCTATAGTCTAGTCTATAGTCTAGTCTATAGTCTAGTCTATAGTCTAGTCTATAGTCTAGTCTATAGTCTAGTCTATAGTCTAGTCTATAGTCTAGTCTATAGTCTAGTCTATAGTCAAGTCTATAGTCTAGTCTATAGTCTAGTGTTTATAGTAAGTGCTCTTGATTGGTTCTATATATAAAACATATATTTCTTAAATGCCACTTACTTAATTTTGCCTTTAAGCCTTATTTATATTTTTTACTGTATTGCTAGTTATAATACATTATTAAATATGTCTAACATTTTGCTTCTTCTTCTTTTTCTATTTAGCCATAATTTAAATTTGTTATCATTATAATTTCTAATTAGTTTGTGTATGTTTTTTATTTTTTATTTTTAATTTTTTTGCTCCTTTTGACTTATGTCTGTATGTATGTATTAATGTGCGCAAGTAAGTGAAATGTTAGGGAGGCTTTAAATTTGAATTTAAACTCGAAAATATATTTCTTTAGAAGTCTATAAATTATTCAATTAAAATTATGCTGAAGACACATAGTAGATGAGAAGAAACGGAAATTATCCCTCTTCATACCACTTTTGACATTGTTAAAGCAAACATTAAGAAATAACATTAATTGGAAATTATGCTTAAAAAATAAAAACACCTGGTGGATGGAAAATTTAAAAAAAAAAAAAATAAAACATTATAATAACTGAAAGGGGAAATTGAAATGGAAAATGTTAATTTCCTTTGCTTGTTAACTAAACACAATTCATATTTAAAAAATGAAACATAAAATTATAATGAAATTATTTATTTATTATTCTATGGAGATTAGAAAATAGATTCAAATTCTAGTTTAATTTAAACAAAAACATGTTTTGAATACTTAGATTTTATTTAATATTTGTATATTTATGTTATGAAATTTCAAAAACATTTTTGTTAAGAGTTTTTATATTAAAATTGTGGTTCATTTATTTTTCATAAGAGTAAAATCATATTTGTAAAATGTAATATAATAACAGAAATTAAATAATTATGTATGTATGTTTGTCTCACAGCAGTTTGCTTGAGGTTGTATTAAAAACCAAACGCCTGTGGTGAGGTTTGATATCGTTCGTACAAAGAATTGTTAATAAATTTATGCAATTAATTTTCAAAATCTTTATTTAATAAAATGTAAACGAATTATATCTTTTTAAAATGTATGAATGTCAAGTTTAAAAACGCCATTATGCATTATTGGCAATGATACGTAATATTTAAAAAAATTATATATTAATCATACGTCCTGACGAACAATTTTATTTAAAGATATTAATAAATGTGTAAATTTTAAAAATTTTTAATATACAATTTTCAATGTTTATATTAAATTTTCAATTATCATGTTAAGTTTGCAGAAATATATAATATGTTCAATTTAAGTGAATAATATTATTTATTAATATCAATTATTTAGTATAACCCTGCAGTAATGATTGTAGTACGTGTTCCCTTTTTAGTAATCGGAAAACTACTCTCGTGTTAAGATTTTTGGAGTACATGATTCTTTTTAATTGTTCTATATAATGCAGTCATGGTTCATGTTTATTTTTTGAAACAACATGGTCCTTAGCATACGCTACATGATGTCATAATACGGATCATATATTTCCATAATTTTAGGAAGGGACGATGTAATGTATAAATCGATTACTTGGTTCTCACTTAGGGCATTACAATGTTAAATGGAGTATTTCTATTATATCTATCTATCTATCTATCTATCTATCTATCTATCTATCTATCTATCTATCTATCTATCTATCTATCTATCTATCTATCTATCTATCTATCTATCTATCT
>NC_060950.1:15255825-15260249 GCF_022045245.1 Lucilia cuprina
GTCTATAGTCTAGTCTATAGTCTAGTCTATAGTCTAGTCTATAGTCTAGTCTATAGTCTAGTCTATAGTCTATTCTATAGTCTAGTCTATAGTCTATTCTATAGTCTGTCTATAGTTTAGTATATAGTCTGTAGTTTAGTCTATAGTATAGTCTGTAGTCTAGTCTATAGTCCTGTCTATAGCCTAGGCGATAGTCTAGGCGATAGTCTAGGCGATAGTCTAGTCTATAGTCTAATCTATATTCTAATCTTTAGTCTACAGTCTAGTCTATAGTCTAATCTATATTGTCTGTAGTTTATTGGTTATCGTGGTAATCGAAGAAACTCCATTTTGAACATTCTTGTCTATAATCTAGTTTATGGTCTAGTCTGTAGTCTATTATATATTGTTGGCCAGACTGCAGCAGACTACAGTCCAGTCTGTAGTCTTGTCTGTATTCTCGTCTGTGTTCTAGTCTATAGTCTGGCCCACAGACTAGTCAATAGGCAAGACCACTGGCAAGTGCTTGTCGACAAACTAGTGTTAGTCCATAGACTTTTTAATAGTCCAGTAATATACAAATTTTTAGACTTCCTGGATGGTATGTGCATTTATTCCTATGTAGACTAGTCCATATACTAGACAATATTTATGCTAGTTAAAAGACAAACCCGCTGACTAGATATTAGGTAAGTTCATAGTTTTCTGTTAAGCACCCATTATGGCTTAGAGAAGAAATGTTGCGTGTCACAGTTTGAAAAGTGAAATGAATTTTTTTTGCATGCAATAACAAATTCATTGTAAATGTGTTAAAAATTTACAAAAAAAAGTGCAATATAAGAAAAAAATCTATTTTTTAGTCGGTTTAATAAAATTAGCTATAAATAAATCTAATTTTAATTTTTTAAAAACTAATGTCTAAAATGCATGCAATTGAGAACTAAATATTTAAATTAATGAATTTTAAATTGAGGAAAAACTTAAATGACGTTTAAATATATTATAAAACTAAATTTGTTATAAAGGTTTTATAACAGGAAATGTTATAGCTATTTTTCAACGATTTTAAAAGCAAATAGTTGAAGTTCATATAGCAACGAAGAAGCATAACTAAATGAGTAGGAGTTTAAGGGTTTTAAAAGTTATGAATATTATTTGTTACTTAAATAATTTGTTACACATATGTATGTACTTATGTATGTGAATGAATCGATATATTCCTTTTTTGTTAATTTCCTTTAGCCATAAAAGGTTAAATTTTGCCAAAAAAAAGTCCTTACAAATCTAAAGATCTAAATAGAATTCCTTGACTACTTGCTCAATAAGTAACAAGTGTCTTGATTACTTGCACGTGTTTACTGCGTTTATTTCTTTTCAATAAAATTTTAATAAAAACTATAAATGTTAATATTATAAAAAAAATATTTATTTTATAGTAAACACATTTAAAGTTTATAAACCTTGTTATTTAGTTGACGTTTTTTTTTTCCTTTACCTGTGAACCTACATTTTTCACAAAATTGAAACGGGTAGACAAGAATAACAACAACAATGACATCAGCAGCAGCAAATGCTGTAACAGAGGCAGCTACAATGAAATTTAATCAAAAACTCATTTCCTTTAATACAAGAAAAGGTTAACTTGTCATGAACTGAACTGCTAAATCGTTTTGAAAGTTTTTCTTTTTTTCATTTGCTTACTTTGTTGTTTTTTCTTTTTTTTATTAAAAGAAAAAACGTTTATTTCAGTTTATGTTTAATTTTTTTTCGTTTGTGGTTTAATATCTGAATAGTGCTGTAAGTGAATGGTAGGCGAGTGAAAAAAGGGAAAATTTTTGGCGAAGTAGTTGTTTTCTTTTCTTGTTTTTTGGTACGTCATATAAAAAGTGTCAAAACAACTTGTTATTAGTGAAAAGGGCCATAAAAACCTTATAGTTTTTTTTAAACCTAAAAAACAACAAATTTATTTTTTGTGGCAGACCAAAATTAATGTTGTTCTTTCAGGGGTTATAAACCCCTGGACTTAAACAAAGGCGAATAAAAATTCAATAGGATAAAATTTGGAGCAAAATTAAAAAATCTAAATGCTACTGAATTATAGACTAGACTATACAAATAGTCTATAGCCTAGACTATAGTCTATGCTATCGACTGGAGTATATTCTAGACTATAGACTAGACTATATACTAGACTAAATATTAGACTGTATACTAGACTATATACTAGACTATATACTAGAATGTAGACTAGGCTTTATAATAGGCTATAGACTAGGCTATAGATTAGATTATAGACTAGACTATACACTAGATTATAGACTAGACTGTATACTATAATATAGACTCTACATTAGAGTAGACTATAGAGTAGACTATAGACTAAACTATAAATTAGACTATGGACTAGACTAAAGACTATACTATAGACTAGACTATAGACTAGACTATAGACTAGACTATAGACTAGACTATAGACTTGACTATAGACTAGACTATAGACTAGACTATAGACTAGACTATAGACTAGACTATAGACTAGACTATAGACTAGACTATAGTCATCATAGATATTTACTTTGTTTTATTAAGCTAAATAATTAGTAACTGCGGGCGTATGATTAATATTTATTTAATAAATAATAATTATACGCCACAGAGAAAAATATTTTTGAAAACTTTCATAAATATAGAAAAATTTGAAAAATCTAAATGAAAAAGAAATAAATTTAATATAAGATTTGTTTAAAAAAAATACAAATAATAATATAAATTTCTATAGAAATTTATCAATACTGTCAAAACTGCATGTGTGCAGAGAAATCCTCCCACTATTTGCGAAAAAATAAAACAAAGAAAATCCTTAAAAATGTTTCATTTAATGTTGTTAATCTGCGTACAAACAATATTTAAAGGTCATGTAAGCCAACCTTTAGATAATGATCATAATAATTTTATTTTTATTATAATGAGATAAAAGACAATAAGAATGATTCAGCCCACCGCTTAAGAATAAATTCTTAAATTTATTTTTGTTTTTTTATGTTTGTTGTTAAAGGCAAAATTTTTAACACTTTTGTAAAGAGTTTGCAAACGTTTTATACAATTTTCTAAACAACTAATTAATCTTTTGTATATACGTATATGTATTCTTTGATAAAATCATGTTTATGTAATGTAAACACGCTTTAATATTTACCACCACGTATGAGTAATATATATTTAATAAATTCGAATTTATACAAAAGTTATACGACATGGTTGTAAATTTAAGTAAATTTTAATATTAAATTTTTATGCATTTTTGTACTCTACATTACAAAAAAAAATCATCATTCTTGTTGCCATTTTTGGGGTCTTTATATATAACTGAAGCATTTTATGCAGATCTTTTCTTTTGACAACTAAAATCAATTGTCAAAAGCAAATTATTATTGTTATATATAGGGTGCATACGATTCGTTAAAGCAAAAAAAAAAAAAATCCAAATCATGGTTTTATTTTCATTTTTGTTTGCCCTAATTACGACACAATGATTTTGGGTGAAAAAAATGTGTTAAATCGTATTTACAGAGACATGATATATGAGCTTTAATTTTCCTAGAATTTCTTACATGTTGTTGGTTTAGTAGCAGGCAATCTTATTACAGACTCATAAAATGATGTTTAACAGTAGATTGTATGTGTGTTTGTGTGCGTAAAACATAAAGAAATACAATGTGTCTAGAAATAAAGATTTGAATTAGGCAAACAAAAAAAATGTTAATATTTTGTATTCTACTTGTTTTACAAACACAATTTGTAATTTACAAACATTTGTGACACATTTTAACATATACCAAATGTAACATACAATAATATTATAAAGAGGTTTTACTTACACATATACATATGTATGAATGTAAGTATTAACTAAATTATATACATAGTTAACTAGAATTTTAAAGGTATATATAAAATGGTCCATGGACTAAGAGTTATTTGAGGGCAAAGGTCATTCTTTTCGTTTACCATGTTGAGCATGTACTAAAGGTTTCCCATTAATATATTTTGGGTTTTTATTTACAACCGTATTTTCCATTTTATTATCCATATGTGTGTTATGAAAAATTTTAGGTCAGTTTATTACTATGTATTTATTGAAGGCAGTACGTTATTTTATTAATATTAATGCAATTTTAGTGTAAATAAAAAATATACACAAAACAATAATTCCTTTAATGGCTTATGGCAATAAAATATGTATTGAACACATTCAAACTTACTAGACTGGAAGATTTTTTAATGAAAAAGAACAGTTTAAAGAATTGTTGTTGAAATTATTTGGGTCCAACAAAAATCGTACGTATCAAATATATAGGTAGCTAGATAGATAGATAGATAGATAGATAGATAGATAGATAGATAGATAGATAGATAGATAGATAGATAGATTAATAGATAGATAG
>NC_060950.1:15260349-15313656 GCF_022045245.1 Lucilia cuprina
CTATAGACTAGACTATAGACTATAGACTAGACTATAGACTAGACTATAGACTAGACTATAGACTAGACTATAGACTAGACTATAGACTAGACTATAGACTAGACTAAACTATAGACTAGACTACATTTATTAACCTTTTTATGATAGTTTTAATGTAAATAGTTTAAACACCCGTTAGTCTAGTAAAAAAAATTAGAACAAAATATGTTAAATGGTATTTTAAAAAGAATTAGACTTTTTAAGTATGTAAATTGTAAAATGTATTTTTCTATATAATTAATTTGTATTTTTTAATGCAATAAATTTATATTATTATAAAAAAACACATCATTCAATTGTATAAGAGAGAAAGTTAAATATTATCATGTAGAAAAGCATGAAAAATTACAGCGAAATGAAATTATATTCTTAAGGTTGTTATGAATTAATTTAGTTTTAAAAATTTTAGAAGAAGAGGGAGAGAAGATAGTGGGTAGCCTATATTAATTTATTGAAAATTTCAAAACTGTTAATTTTCTTTGTTCAAATTTGGTTTATCAGATTTTCTCATAGAACTTTCTCTAAGTCTTACTGAATGGTAAGTGTCATTACCTTGTTCATCTAGGAAAGAAGTAATTCAATTACTATGTTAAATGAAAATCTTTCAAAGTAATTTATTTTCGTACTTACTGTATGTTTTAGTTTTAATTAATATTTTTTATTGATTTTTTTTTCATTTTTTTTTTTACACATAATGATTTCATATCGTTTAACATTCACACACACACGCATGACACATTTACATTCGATTTATTGTAGTGATTGAATTAAATGTATTTAAAACGTGACCATAAGAAAGTATGATGTGTAAGTTATATCTGTGTATGGGTCAGAAGAGTCAAACAAAATGGAATACGGTAAAAAAAGAAATAACTGTTAAAATTATAAAAACTTTCTGTAAAGCAGTAATGGGAACTATACTACTTTTGACTTGCGAAACCGTCTGAGATCGATTTCTGACAGAAAGATTTACTTTTTGTCACTTTATGCTCAATATTTGTATTGTACTTGAAAGTCGATTTTACACGATTACATTACATGGAACTGAAACTGTATAAAATTCGATTACTTCGGCATGGTCCAATGATCTTATTTCTTTCACGTGTTCACATGACCTTGAATTGTAACTTTGTTGAGATAATTGTATTTTGCAAATTTTAAAATTTTAATCAAACAATTTAATTACACTGAACAACAGAAAACAGGTTAATAATATATTTTAAAATACTTGTATGGTAAGATCAAGCTTAGTTAGAGGTAAAACAAACATCTTTATCAGTTCAGTCTTTCAAAATTCACGATCCACAACTATCTATATATATAAAAGAGTAGCGTTACTGACTGACTGATTCATCATCGCACAGCTCAAACGGCTGAACCTAGAATCATGAAATTTTGACAGTAGATGTGTTTTTTGTTATGTAGATCCACTAAGGAGGGATTTTTGCACATTTACGGGTAAAAAAGAGAAAAAAACGGGTAAAACAGGTTTTCTTAAATATCTTACATAATATTAGTGATACAAGAAAAAATTTAAATGCACCTGTATCTACTCTTAAAAAGAGCAGATGGGTGTCTGGTACTTTTTTGAAATTCGTACTTTTAAGGGGTAAACATGTGTAAAAAAGGTGATTTTGGTACCCTTTTCAGCCCTTTATAACTTTTAAACTAATTAACATAATCAAATTTTTCTAAATATTTTGGATACATCTCTTAAAATTATGAGACACCTATTTCGTACTTTTTTAAAATTCAGTCCTTTTTGGGTGTAAAAGGGACAAAACTGTATTTATGGTACTTTTGTTTAGCACATTAAGAAAACTTTTTCGGTTTATTGAATTATTCATATTAAATTACGGACTAACTCTGTAATATTTATTGTAATAAAATTTTTGCTATTTCACTAGGGTAAAAAAAGTACCAAAAAAGGGAAAAACGGGAAATTTAATTTTATTCAAACTCATATTGAGTCAAATTTTATAAAATTTCAAAAAGTAGTTTATTTACTCACACAAAATAAGCTTTTATTATATTATTTTGGAATTCGAGTACTAAGGCCTATATAGGACCAAATTCGAGTAAATTGTTTGGTACTTTTTTTAAAGCACAATTTTTGGAATAAATGAATGCAGATTTGAATCGTTTGAGTTTTATCTTTGATATATATGTAGATTTAAATACGGAACATTTTGTAAACTTAATTCTCGAAAAAGTATACTTCTAAGCGAAAAGGGGAAACATTGTACTCTTTTTATTAGTACTTTCCACTTAGGTAAACTTTATTCCACTTTTGGTACTTTTTCTTCCTTTAAATGTACTCTATGTATGTTCTTTAATATGAACTGAAAACACATGATTATTAAACATACACGGTCCTCATTGAAAAAGATCCTTTAAGAGACAACTTTTTAGTACTTTTTATCTCATAAATTGTACTTTTTTAATTTTCTAAAATATTCAACCTAGGAACATTAATTTTAAAATACATGGTCTTGACTGAATAATATTCTGGTTGTGGAAACTATTTGGTACTTTTCTATTATTCAAATGGATTCTTTATAATGATTAACCGGAACACACGGTCCTTATTAAATGAGAATTTATTAAAAGAGATCTTTGTACTTTTTCGTTTTTCCGATGGTACTTTTTGATATTTTTACGATATTGAACATAGTTAGAGTAGCGAAGCATCCAGGGTATGCTAGTTCTATATAAAACAATTGGGAACAGTTGGCAAATACAGATTCAATTTTACAAAGGTTTTTCAAATCAATAAAAATGATTGTATTTCGAATTTGTTTCAAACTGGAAAATACCAATTAACATCTTTATGGTAATACTCCTAATGAACTTGCTAACGAATTAAAATCAAAGTTTAAATTTTATATTATTCGAAAATTAAATTTATGTAGACTAGTGTAATAAAAACAAAGTATTGTTTCTAAGTTAAAATTGCAAATTAATTTGCTTATTTAAACAGATAATGAAAATCTAAAACTAAAGTAAATTTTTAAAATCAAAATGAATGGCAAATATATAAAAAAAACACTTTGATTAGGTTGTCTACCCATTGCTTATCCTCTTCCCAAACCTCAACCCTATTTTAATTATATATACATATTTTTTTACATATTTAAAAGCCTATTATATTACTTGATTTCATACTTCTATCAATTATTATATTTAATTGATAAATCATGCTGATATTTTGTGTCATTAGATTAATTAAAACAATCCTTTAGGCTTGAATATATAACACTACAAAACATTAATTAAATATGTCAAACACAAACTGATTGCAAATTTATTTTAAAACAATTAATGCTTTCATAAAAACAACAACAACAACAACGAATACTACGAGAAATGACTGACTATTTATTGTCCTGAAACAAAATGCAATCATGAGGATTCAAACAAGAGAAATTGTATACAGAGAGAAAAAATAGGAAGACAGTAGTAATTAATGTGTGTGTGTTTATAAACTTTTCATATTTGTCCACAAAACAATAAAAACAATAGCTGAAGGAAGAAAAATGAAATACAATCTTAATATTTCCGCTCACACTCTTATACACAAGTGTGTATGTAGTTACAGTTAGACATCTAAAATGACACCTTTAGGAACAAGTCTTCTGACAATCCATAGTACATAGAACTGACCTAGAACTGAACCAGAACTGAACTAGAACTGAACTAGAACTGAACTAGAACTGAACTAGAACTGAACTAGAACTGAACTAGAACTGAACTAGAACTGAACTAGAACTGAACTAGAACTGAACTAGAACTGAACTAGAACTGAACTAGAACTGAACTAGAACTGAACTAGAACTGAACTAGAACTGAACTAGAACTGAACTAGAACTGAACTAGAACTGAACTAAATCTGAACTAGAACTGAATTAAAATAGAACTGATATTCCCCACAGTACAACTTTCTGCAAATAAATATTTATTGTCACCAAATCATAAATAAAATAAAATGAATTGATTTAAAATTAGTTTTGCAAATAACTTTGTTAATTACCGTTTAAGTGTAATAATTCCCTTATTTACTATTTTCAAGTATTCTTTATTTTTTCCCGTTAATGTAATCTAAAAGTAAATATTTTAAACGGTGTATTAAAGCTTATTACATTATTTTTTATTCTTTTTTAATTTTGTGTGCAAACTGCTGCATTTATCCCAGTTCCATCACAAGTCCTGGCACACTGGTAAACCAGTTACATACCAACATCACCACCAGCATTTTCTACCGCAACTTTATTTTTTTAATCACAATTTTTTATTTACACCCGCAAGTTAAAAATAAAAATAAAAATGTTGAGAAAATAACATAATAAAAACATGCTCATAAAACGTGAAAAAGGGCACGAGAAGTGAATAAAAAACTGAAGAGAAGTATAGTTGATGAAATTAAAAGTTTAAAAAAACAGAGGAAGTAAAACATTACAGGTGCTGCTTGCATTTTGTGCCAGTAGCAAAATGCTTAAAGTGGCTTTACACAGTCTACAAGAAACAAATGAGCACGCAGTTGCAAGTAGAAGCACCAGAGCACCTACTAACCAACAACTATTTTTTTAAGTAAACTAGGGATGTAAACGATGTTTTTTCCCATCACTTACACCCATAAAGTTTTTCTATTTTTATAATTTATGTTTTAAAAAAAGGCTACACTAGTGCCTGAATTGACGAGGTAATATTTTAAATATATAATGATCTGCGAAGAATAAAGTTAGTCCAGTCCTAAGAAAAGGGTTTAGAACAGGTTTAGAAACGGTGTAAATGTATCCCTTTAAACCGTTCGACGAGTCCTAGGAGTTTAATACATTAAACTAAAACCTCTGCCATTGGGAACATAAAATGAACTAGAAAATAAAAACTATTCCTTTTCATAACTTTTTTACACGAAAAGTCATGAGGTCTTTACATACAAAACGAAATGAAATGAACAAATAAAGTTGAATAACAAAAGATGAGAAAAACCTCAAGAAATTTACAACACTTCCAGAATTCTATGTTTCCTTACAATTGTGCAGAAATAGAAAACCTCTGATGTGCATAAATGCACATAAAATTAAATAATATTATGTGACTAATTTGCAACAGAAAAATTGTCATTTAAACATCATAGAGACGACGACAGACTGCATGCCAGCCATTTTAATTTATGATCCTTTTTTAGTTTCTTTTTAGAATTATTATTCATTTACAATTATCATTTATATATATTTTTTTAATATTGCAACTACTGCCAACATTAACATTAACAACAAGGACCAGAAATAAATGAGGGTAATAATAACTTTTGAATGTGAGTAAAAAGGAAATTAATTCAAAAACAAAAGAAAGGCATTTAAATAAAATAATTAGTTTAACCATTGTTTTTCTAATGCAATTGAAATTTTATGGAAATATATTATTTAATATAATAATTTCTAGTTCAGTTCTAGTTTAGTTCTAGTTCAGTTCTAGTTCAGTTCTAGTTCTAGTTCAGTTCTAGTTCAGTTCTAGTTCAGTTCTAGTTCAGTTCTAGTTCAGTTCTAGTTCAGTTCTAGTTCAGTTCTAGTTCAGTTCTAGTTCAGTTCTAGTTCAGTTCTAGTTCAGTTCTAGTTCAGTTCTAGTTCAGTTCTAGTTCAGTTCTAGTTCAGTTCTAGTTCAGTTCTAGTTCAGTTCTAGTTTATTCAAAAACGCATTAGAATAATAACAAAAGAATATAATAATTGAAGCATGGAGCCGAATAAGGGCGTATAAACCATTTGGGAAATTTTACAGAAGACGATAAAAACATCAGAAAACTTTAAAATCGGCTTTTTTTCCTACTTTTTTCACATATATGCATAAATATAACTCACATCTATCCCTGTGCTAAAACTCAGTAAAAAATTCGAGTCACAACTTGCCAAAATTAATACTTGAAATTTTGCTAAAATGGAATAAGGGCATATATCCATATACTTTAGTTGAAAGTATATATAAATAAATGAAGCCTGGAGCAGTTAATTTTTTCTATATATTTAAAAAATTGTTTGCTATAAGCGGTTTTCAGATTTATTTGGTATATTAATCAATCAATTATAGTAATATGCATATAAAAAAAGTATAATAACAATAGCATAGTAAAAATTGTACTTAGAAAATTTTTTCTTAGAAAAATCTTTAAATCGCACCTTATTGCGTTATTGTCAAAATCAGCGAACCACATTAGTATCATTATCAAATTGGATAGGACCTCTTTAACTAAAATAATCCTAAAATAACAAGATATAATAACTTTTTTTTAAAATATAACTATAGTTATGAATATACGCCCTTCTTCTTGTCCACACTTTCGTACTTAAATAATTCATTCAATAATAATCTTTTTTGCAATATAATTAAAAAATTAATAAATTTGAAATGTTTTCCAACCATTCTGCAAATTTGGTGCAATTAGAATTAAAATTTATACGATTTTTTACAGAAAAATACATTAAATTGCTAATATTTTTTACCCAAAAAAATAAAGAGTATTTAAAAATCGTGCTTTTAAAACTATCTATAATAGCGAAAAATTTATATTTTTCAATTTATTTCTTTATGAATAGATGTAAAAAGGTTAGTTTAATATAATTATGCGAAAAAACGCGATTTTGAAAAGGTGGTCTTTACGCCCTTATTCGCATCCATGCTTCAATTATACCAAAAAAAAATTTCCACAAAAATATTATTAAAAATCTATTAATTTTCCACAGAAATAATAATAAAAAATTAATGAACTTTTTCAAACATTTACGTTTGAGACACTTTTGAAAGAAGTGTTAATATGCATACATACAAACAGCAATACCAAAAAAAAAAAGAAAAATAACTTAAAAAAATATATAAATTTTTTTTGTGCCACGGTTTGTATTGTTGTCGTTTCTGCTTTATGGGTTTTTTAAGAAAAGTTTAAAATGTTTCAGTTATACCAGTGTAAGTAAACAGTGAGTAGAGGATATCTTGGGAGCACAAATTTAAATTTTAAATGAGTTATTTCAAATAAGGAAAATAACTAAATTCACTTAAGATTGAAAACATAATGTACAATAAGTAGTTTACCTATGACATGTTAAGTAGCCAATTAATAAATTATTATTATGTTATTTTTACATTTTACACATTTTTAATTTTCAAATTTTGGAAAGAACAGGTAATATGTGGAAAGTTTTTTTTCGACACTGTATATTTTTGATATGTACGTCTGGTATATGGGAATATGTTTACTCGTATGCGGAAAATTGTTTTTTTTTTCTTTGTTTATTTTTAGTGTAAATGTTAAATTGTATAAACAATGTCGAACACTAATAGTAAACTGTACTAAACTGAAATAAACAATGTATTAATATGTTTATAAACTTAGCGTAAATGTTCTATAACCCAGCAAACATGCATATGTATGTAAATATTTAGAGGCCCTAGGGCAAAGGGGATTGAAATCTGTGATCACTTTTATTACCCAACTAAAATTGATTTTTGAGCGAAAACATAAAAGTCCATTTTCTGGTTAAACTAGAGGGTTTAAGGCAAAACGGAGTAAAATCTGTGATCACTTTTATTTCCTAACAAAAATCGTTTTTTGAGTGAAAACATAAAAGTCCATTTTCTGGCTAAACTAAAGGCCCTAGGGCAAAACGAATTAAAATCTGTGATCACTTTTACTTCCAAACAAAAATCGATTTTTGAGTGAAAACATAAAAGTCCATTTTCCGGCTAAACCAAAGGCCCTATGACAAAACGGATTAAAATCTGTGATCACTTTTATTTTATAACAAAAATCGATTTTTGTGTGAAAACATAAAAGTCCATTTTCTGGCTAAACTAGAGGGTTTAGGGCAAAACGGATTAAAATTTGTGATCACTTTTATTTCCCAACAAAAATCGATTTTTGAGTAAAAACATAAAAGTCCATTTTCTGGCTAAACTAGAGGGTTTAGGGCAAAACGGATTAAAATCTGTGATCACTTTTATTTTCCAACAAAAATCGATTTTTGAGTGAAAACATAAAAGTCCATTTTCTGGCTAAACTAGAGGGTTTAGGGCAAAACGGATGAAAATCTGAGATCACTTTTATTTTCCAACAAAAATCGATTTTTAAGTGAAAACATAAAAGTTTATTTTCTGGCTAAACCAGAGGCCCTAGGGCAAAACGGATTAAAATCTATGATCAATTTTATTTCCCAACAAACATTGATTTCTGAGTGAAAACATAAAAGTCCATTTTCTGGCTAAACTAGAGGGTTTATGACAAAACGGATTAATATCTGTGATCACTTTTATTTCCCAACAAAAATCGATTTTGAGTGAAAACGTAAAAGTCCATTTTCTGGCTAAACTAGAGGGTTTAGGGCAAAACGAATTAAAATCTGTGATCACAACAAAAATCGATTTTTGAGTGAAAACATAAAAGTCCATTTTCTGGCAAAACGGATTAAAATCTGTGATCACTTTTATTTCCCAACAAAAATCAATTTTGAGTGAAAACGTAAAAGTACATTTTCTGGCTAAACTAGAGTGTTTATGGAAAAACGGATTAAAATTTGTGATCACTTTTATTCCCAACAAAAATCGATTTTTGAGTGAAAACATAAAAGTCCATTTTCTGGCTAAACTAGAGGGTTTAGGGCAAAACGAATTAAAATCTGTGATCACTTTTATTTCCCAACAAAAATCTATTTTTGAGTGAAAACATAAAAGTCCATTTTCTGGCTAAACTAGAGGGTTTATGGAAAAACGGATTATAATTTGTGATCACTTTTATTCCCAACAAAAATCGATTTTTTAGTGAAAACATAAAAGTCCATTTTCTGGCTAAACTAGAGGGTTTAGGGCAAAACGGATTAAAATCTGTGATCACTTTTATTTCCCAACAAAAATCGATTTTTAAGTGCAAGCATAAAAAGTCCATTTTCTGGCTAAACTAGAGGACCTAGGGCAAAAATGATTACCATTTGTAATAATTTGGATTTGGGATTAGGGAATACCGGCGATTTCTCGGCTGTTACTAAGGTCTATGCTAATGAGTTAGTAAGAAACACCTTTAAAAACTATTCTTAGTTTAGAGTCTTTTATAATTGTAAAATATAATCAATTTTTAAAGGAAAATACTACAGTCTACTGCCTGACTTTGTCCTTGCATATATTGAAAAGAGGTCAGATCAAAGCACCGCATAATCTGGTACTATGTGTGGCTAGTTGCCCGCAGGACTATGTCCTGGCTGGTAAGTTGGTGGAGGTTTCTTTGGGATCCTCGTAGTGGTAGTGGTTTAAACCCAAATTCGCGGAAAGAGTAAGTGGCGTTTAAAGACTGATGTAAAGTAAAGTCAATATTTCGGGATAAGTTCGGTGCTGTTGCCGAAACAACAAATATGCCACAGAGGAGTGACTGTGGGAATAAGCGTTGGAAATGAGTTGGTATTATTTGTATATGGTACGTCACTTATAATGAATGTGTCGTAGCATTTTCTCTTATGAATGTGTTGTATGAATGAGATTTGTGCTGGGTTTTATGATGATGATTGAAAGGTATCATATACAAATGATACCATTGAATTTTCCTTCCTTGTCCAAATATGTTCAGAGTATACTATGTTCATATCAGAATTACCACAGTGTGTCCCTGTGAGTAAGAACAATGTCATCGATGGAATCGTACTTCGGTCCACCGGTTACGTCTCTAGGTGCTGTTGCCGAATCAACAGAAGCCATCCAATGGTCAGGGATTAGATAGTTCAATTACTTCAGCAAAGTGCTTGCACATGGACTGGTCAAATCCAATGTACAAAAATTGCCACCTGAGTTATTTATTGAAGGATAAAGAGGCGATGGCAGACCGTTGCCAAGTCTACCCAGTGGATGAAAAAGACCTCTGTGCGGTAGGGCATCAGGCCTGGTACTCACGTAAAACTCTCGACATTCATTGTACGCACTTGCAATATTGCGCATGGTTCTTCCCATATTAATTAATCCTTGAGGAAAGAATCCTTAAATTTATTTAAAAAAAAATGTTTGACACTCATGGACACTTCCCACCACCTGACAATTTTCATTCAATTATTTTAAAAACTGCAACCTGTAGCTTGATTATATAGATGAATTGAAAGTGATATAGGATTAATATTATGGTGCATACATTAGCACCAATCCACTAGAACATTCTCTACTCAAGTGTTATAAGGTATAGAGATACTGAATCCATTGCTATATTTTAATATAAGGTATAGGGTATATCGGATTTTTCATAATTGCATTTAAAATTTTTATCTGGTTTTGTTAAAATTACTTGAATTATAAATATTTAAAGTTAAAATATTTAATTTTCAAATAAGTATTGAATCTATTATGAACAGACATGCACTTAAAGTAATATACAAGTAAGAAAGTTGATCAAAATCGTTCATAACATACCCTACAATAGAGCATTTTAAATAAAAGCAAAGAGCTAAAATCTCACGATCATTATTACATCAGCGATTGAAAACGATTGACTACTTAGTTCCAGATAAATCATATAATACGCTATCTACTTGCTTGGTGTAGGGTATAGGTTACGATGACAGAAGAATATATATACTACAACAAATGTCAGGAATGTTGTGCGATGCTTTTCATTTTGTAGGGTATCAAAACACGTTTTTGTTTATAATCTGGTTAAAAGAAATAAACAATAGAATGATAATATAAACAGTGTAGAACATGATACATGAAACAGAAGTGAAACAATAATATTTCGTTGTTTATTTTTTAAAGAAAATGTCAAAAATAAATAAATAATAATCAAGTACATAGATAAATAACAAAATCAAAATACATATTAAAAAAAATGACTCACTTGTTTTTGTACTTTTAAAAACAAATATTTATACTAAATGTAGATTTATTTACAATTAAAAATCCGTAGGCAGTGAAGTAGAAATGAGAACAAATAAATAAAAATATAAGAAAAAAGTTGCCCCTTTAACTCTGTCTCTTTTTTGTCTCTTTTTTTTTTTTTGAAAAATGTCTAAATCGAACTACATCAATTTCTTTGGGGAGTTGTAGACAAGTCAGTAAAGTAATTTATACTTAAATATAAAGCAAAATACAGGAAAAGGAAGCAACAATTTATTTCTCTATTTTTTCTTTCTTTTAGCCAAGTAAATAAGGTTAAAAAAAAATAGAAGAATAAGAGCAGGAGCAAACTTTAACAAATAAATATCAAGCATATGTGTTGGGGTAAAAAAGTATAATAATAGAGTTTGGGGGGGATAAAAACAAAAATGATAAAATGTTTTTAATATTGTGTCAAAAAGAGGAAACATTTAGGAGAATACATTTATTAAGAAAATAACACGCATACGTACGGGTGTCCCATGATGTATGTGTTTTTGTATGTGTTTTGGTAATGATGTTTACCCTGACTGGAAGTAGTGTTAAACATATTGTTTATCATAAAATTTAAAAATTTATAAAAAATACTACATGTATTTTAATTTAGATTTTTTTTAAGGGGAATTTCGTTTTAGTGTTATATTATTTTAATAAACTAAAAATACAGTATTGTTCGAAACCAAACAAGCTTAAGCTTATTTGGCGAAAAATCGAAATAATTTGTAACTTTGTTAAAACATTTTTTACTCAAAACATAGAGCATAGACTGGACTAACAGTAGATAAGTTAATAGTTTATACAAACTAGTTCATAGACTATCGAACAGACTACTAGTTCATAGACTAGTTAAAATAACCTTGTCAATAGACTATTGCATAGACAAATCAATTTACTCAACATTTATTAGTCAATTGGTCTACTAGTCAACTAGTCCATAGTCCATTACAAGGAGATTACTCTAGACTATTCACTCTATCGCCAATAGAAGTGAAAATTTTGTTCCCTTGAAATGTTAATTTCCCTCGAAGAGAAAATTCATTCACAAATAGTTGTAGTAATAGTAATTTTGTATGGAACAGCTGTTCAATGTTTACAAAATTTTATCAACAAACTTCACAAGAGGGAATTTTTCACAGCCAAAAAGGTAGTAAACGAAAAATATGAAAAGGCAACATATTTCACGAGAAATGATAATTGGCGATAGGAGATGATTATTTAATCTATATCTATATATATATAAAAGAGTAGCGTTACTGACTGACTGATTCATCATCGCACAGCCCAAATGGCTGAACCTAGAATTATGAAACTTTGACAGTAGATGTGTTTTTGGTTATGTAGATCCACTAAGGAGGGATTTTTGGAAATTTGCACATATACGGGTAAAAAGGGGAAAAAACAGGTTTTCTTAAATATCTTACATAATATTAGTGATACAAAAAAAATTTTAAATGTACCTGTATCTACTCTTAAAATGTACTTTTTTGAAATTCGTACTTTTAAGGGGTAAACATGTGTAACAAAGGTAATTTTGGTACCTTTTTCAGCCCTTTATAACTTTTAAACTAATTAACATAATCAAATTTTTCTAAATATTTTGGATACATCTCTCAAAATTATGAGACACCTGTTTCGTACTTTTTTAAAATTCAGTCCTTTTTGGGTGTAAAAGGGACAAAACTGTATTTATGGTACTTTTGTTTAGCACATTAAGAAAACTTTTTCGGTTTATTGAATTATTCATATTAAATTACGGACTCTGTAATATTTATTGTAATAAAATTTTTGCTATTTCACTAGGATAAAAAAAGTACCAAAAAAGGGAAAAACGGGAAATTTAATTTTATTCAAACTCATATTGAGTCAAATTTTATAAAATTTCAAAAAGTAGTTTATTTACTCACACAAAATAAGCTTTTGGTATATTATTTTGGAATTCGATAACTAAGGCCTATAGAGGACCAAATTCGAGTAAATTGTTTGGTACTTTTTTAAAGCACAATTTTTCTGGAATAAATGAATGCAGATTTGAATCGTTTGAGTTTTATCTGTGATATATATATGTAGATTAAAATACGGAACATTTTGTAAACTTAATTCTCGAAAAAAATATACTTCTAAGCGAAAAGGGGAAACATTGTACTCTTTTTATTAGTACTTTCCACTTAGGTAAACTTTATTCCACTTTTGGTACTTTTTCTTCCTTCAAATGATAATCTATGTATGTTCTTTAATATGAACTGAAAACACATGATTATTAAACATACACGGTCCTCATTGAATAAGATCCTTTAAGAGACAACTTTTTAGTACTTTTTATCTCATAAATTGTAGTTTTTTTAATTTTCTAAAATATTCAACCTAGGAACAACTCCATGGTCCATTATACAGAGACAAATCTAGGCTATCGAATTGAACTACTCAACACCCCCATCGCCAATAAAAGTGAAAATTTTGTTCCCTTAAAATTTTTATTTCCCTCGAAGTGAAAATTGCAAATCATGAACTTGTTGTCAACAATTCATTCACAATAGTTGAATTTGTATCGAACAGCTGTGCAATGTTTACAAAATTCCATCATTAAATTTTACAACAGGGGAATTTTTTTTAAGACAAAAAAGTTAGTAAACGAAAAAAGTGAAAAGGGAAAATATTTCACGTAAAATGATGATTGGTGATAGGGATGAATATATTACTTCATAGACTGGTCCATAGACAATCGAACAGACTATTCTTTATCAAGAAAATCAAGTCAAAAGATAGAATCTTAATTATATACTAGTAATAGACTATTCATAGACTACTCCAGCCTATTGACTGATCAATTGACTAGTTCATAGACCAATCAGTAGTCTAGTTCTTTAACTAATCAATATGCTAGTATAAAGGATAAATAATATACAACTTAATTATATACCAGTAATAGAATATTCTTAGACTAGTACAGTCTATAGACTGATAAATTGACTAGTTCTTAGACCAATCAATAGTCTAGTACCAAAACTAATCAAGATTCTAGTAAAAAGAATAAATAATAGAAAACTTAGTTATATCCTAGTATTAGACTATTCATAGACTAATACAGTTTATTGGCTGATAAATTTACTAGTCCATAGACCAATCAGTAGTCTAGTACCTAAACTAATCAAGATACTAATACAAAGGATAACAAATAGATAATTCAATAAATTAAACCGTAAGTTAAGTCAACAAATTTATCCATAAATTCTTTAATAAAGTAGCAAATAGATTAATCAAAAGACTTGGTCAATAGATTTTAGTTAATATAATCAATAGTGAAGGGAAGAGACTAATCAGTAAACCACATAAATTTTTCTGCCAAACATTAACAATATTCAAGTAAAATTTGTAAATAAACGACTTTTGGGACGAATTTCGTAAAGCACGACGAATTAGTCGAAAAAAATTGGTTGCGTAAATTCGTCGAATGGAACACAATCAAATTATTCATACTGCGAATTCGTTTCAATATTTGTTTGTTCGAAATTGGAAAAAGTAAGCAAAAGGAATAAAAATTATATTTTTGTAAATCTCCACGACTTTGAGATAATTTTAACAGCTTTAAAATTTATTCGAACATTATTTCGAAATTAGAAAATGTAAAAAAATTGATCTTGAATAGAACTAAAATTATATTTTTGTGAATATCCCCAATTTTGAGATTATTTTAACAGCTTAAAAATTTTTTCGAACATAATTTCGAATTTTCGAATATAATTTCGAATATTCGAATATAATATTGCATTGCCTTTTAGCTGTACTCACAACCGCCAAATTTCAGAAAATTCGTGCTTCCAGAATTGGTCTTAAAACAATATTCCCCAATTAATTCGTCGTTTGTCTGCGTAAGAAATAGAAATAAACCTATCGCACAGTGCGTTACGTACGGCGAATTTCGTCATACGCCCTGATTGTGCGTATTTTCATATATTTTAGTGTGTTCTATATCTGATGACGAAAATTCGTTCCGAAAAATTCGTCGTTCGTCCCAATTGTGCGTATAGCATTTATTTTATTCAAAATCTATTTTTTTACAATTTCAATTTTGTTTTTTCTTAAAATTTATATTTTTATTATAAAAACAATCTCACAAAACAACACCTTTCTTTGTAATTTACCCTTTTTTGTGACTAAGTTACTCATGCCACTGTCAACTTTTGCTTTTGATTCTCTTTACAATGAGAAAAATCAATTTTTCTTTTGAAACAACAACAAGCAGCAACAAAAAGAAAAAAAAATTTTACTACCAGTAGATTGTCATTAAAATATGTTTTGGTTGTTTTTTTATTATTCAAACAAAAATGCAATTTTCTTTTAAATTCATTTACAATAATAATTATTATACTTACATGGATAAATGTTTAAGTAGTTGATTTTTGATAAGAGAAACCATTTTTAAATATTTTCTTTATTGCAAATTTTTTTCCAAAACGCCTAGAATATGTGAGTGTGTGTTTGTGTTTAAAGAAATAACATTGAGCTTTGATTTTTTGCTGTTTTTAATTTACACTTTAGATTATCTTTTAAAAAAATTTACAGCAGAAATTACTACACAAAAATATTTAAAGGAATTTATATTTTATTTATATTAATTTGTTGTACCTATTTAAAGTTGCTGTGTTGGTATTTTTGTTGCTTTCTATTACACTCATTTACTTGCACACACAATTTCTTACATTATTATCAATTTTTTCTTTTTTTAATTTGATTTTTAACTTTTGCATTCAAGCCATTTTTGTGTATTCTTTAATTTCTTATCTTAAGTAATTTTATATTTTTGTTATATTTATAGTAGTAATTTTCTTTTTTTATAGCTTTTTTATAATTTTTAAAGCATATTTGTGTAAATAATTGTATTACACAAAGAATTTTTGCACAAGAACTTTTTTATTCGTTTTTTCATCTACACTTGCTGCTCTATCTATCCGTTACACGAACCGTTCTCTTCGAATAACTAAACACAATTGTTCTTTTTTCTCTTATTGGCAAAAGCAATAACATTTCTATTTGACAGCTGATTTTAATTCAAAGTAAAATAAGTTTTAATATATGGTAAAAAACTAAATAGTTGTAAGTTTTTATATTTATAAACATTGATAATGTAATTATATTAATTTTTTGTAATAAAAAAGTTTTATTTTATTGCATAAACTGTTGAAAAACAGATTTTTTTATATAAAATTTTTATTTTCAAATATTTGGCCACCTCCTGTTTGTGATTTCATTTATTTATGTTGACGTTTGCAAATGTACCATAAAAGAGCATAGAATAAGAGAAAGGCGAAAACGGAGAAAAAGCTCATTAACCTTTACTTAGTAGTGACATTTATTTGTTTTTGTTTTGGTTTAATATTTTATTTTTATCTGTTTATAATCAACATCAGAGCTGTAGTTTTAAAGAGGGTAATTAACTAATTGATATAAAAAACTAACTGTGTAACTAACTAAGTAACTAACTAACTAACCAAATAACTAACTGACTAACTATTTAACTATCTATTTAACTATCAATTTACCTATCTATTTATCTATCTATCTATCTATCTATCTATCTATCTATCTATCTATCTATCTATCTATCTATCTAATTATCTATCTATCTATCTATCTATCTATCTATCTATCTATCTACATACCTATCTATCTAGCTAGCTATCTATTTATCTGTTTATCTGTTTATCTATTTATCTATCTATCTATCTATCTATCTATCTATCTATCTATCTATCTATCTATCTATCTATCTATCTATCTATCTATCTATCTATCTATCTATCTATCTATCTATCTATCTATCTATCTATCTATCTATCTATCTATCTATCTATCTATCTATCTATCTATCTATCTATCTATCTATCTATCTATCTTTCTTTCTATCTTCCTATCTATCTATCTATCTATCTATCTATCTATCTATCTATCTATCTATCTATCTATCTATCTATCTATCTATCTATCTATCTATCTATTTATCTATCTATTTAACTTACTAATTAATCGCTTATTTATCTCAGTGTATTACTTTTTAACGTTCTTCTTAACTTCACTTAACATAAACAAACTCCTTAATTTTACAACCCTGCATACAGTTTGCAAACAACAAACAGAAAATAGAAGAGAGCCAAACAAAACAATTTAAGAGCAAAATTCAATACAGCTGTCAAATAACGGAAAACGCAAAGCAAAAACGAAAAAGACAAAAAAAAAAGATTTTTTATTGGTAAAACAAATTTGAAAATTCTATTTTCTACTACAGAGAAATTTTCAAAACACTTCAAATACTATTTTAAAACGGGATTATAACATGTCCCAAACGCCAGATGAATTGGTGCAAAGTGTCTGTGAAGTAACAGGAACTAATGAAGCAGAAGCCAAGCATTTGTTGGCAGCATGCAACAATGATGTCGAAGCTGCTGTAGCATTATTTTTTGAGGGTGGTGGTGTTGCCACTGCCACAGAAGATGCTGAGGCTAATTTGCCCCTAATCGATGATGATGATGGTGTGCGCGCACCTATAGCACCCATACGTGAACAATTGATTGGTCCAGAAGATGATAATTTTTATGCTGCCGCACCACCACCGCCTACAGGACGTTTAGCACGCAGTGCCAGTAGACGTGTTAAGGTTTGTCCTTTGCGAGATTTTGCCCGAGAGGGAGCTTTGATGGAAGAACAACTACAGGCTTCTGGCAGTTATGTGGCTTTGAATAATTTATATGAAACGGCATCGAATAGTCGTGCCAGTTCAAGACGAAATCGTGCTGCTGATATGGTTACAGCAGCTCAAGCGTCTGAGCCTAAAAAGAGTCGCTTGGAAGATCTATATCGTCCACCGACCGACATAGCATATGCTGGCACCTTTCAGGCGGCACGTTCCCGTGCAGAAGCCCTGAAACAGTGGTTGCTGGTGAATGTACAGAGCGATAGTTTTGATTCGCAGCTGTTGAATCGTGATGTTTGGCCAGATAAGGCGTTGCGAAAGCTGATGAAAAGACAATTTCTATTGTGGCAGGTTGGTAAAGATTGTATAGAACAAAAATACTTTGGAGTATTGGAAAAAAATTTAGTTTTTGAAAAATCAATAGAAAACCTATTTTCCTTTTTTTCAAATATTTATTTTTTGCAAAGTATGGAAAAATGTACTCGTTCTGTTCTCTTATCTTAAAACTCCAGATAGTTTTCTAATTTCGTTAAAATTTCAGGTTGATTCTGATTCTTCCGAAGGTCGCCGATTTGTGGCTTTTTACCACTGTGCCAAGCTGCCGTATTTATGTGTCATTGATCCTCGAACCGGTGAGGAGATATGGAAAAGTTCAAATCCGAAACAATCTACTATACTCAATGATTTAAAACAGTTTCTAATCGATCACAAGGACTTTAGTCAAGAATTGGAAGATGATATGGGACCCTCAACCTCCAGTAAACGTACGGCAACGTCCATTTGTCTGGACAGTGACGGTGAAGAGGCTGGTGGTAGCAAATTCAATATCGATGAGGATGATGGCAACTCAAATGCCAGTAGTTCTTCCCATACAAATAAAGGTAATCCCAAGAAACGTAACAAAATTATGGAACTATCCGAAGAGGAACAAATTGCTTTAGCCATACGCAATTCAATGCAAGAAAATGGTGGTGCAGCTGCCAAACAACGCAAATCGAATGGTTCGGCCAGTAATGCCGAATTGGCTGATGACGATGCGGCCAGTGATTTTGGCAGTGTTGAAGAATTTGTTGAGGATGACACCAAAAGTGCCTGTGAACGCACATCTTATGAAGAACAATTGGGTTCGAATAAAGACGAACTCACCATGCTTAAATTAAGACTTATCAATGCCGCGGGCGCCGATGAAGTTGTTCAATTACGTTGGCCTTCCGATACGAAATTGGAAGTGTTGCGCTCTTATATCACACAATGTCATTCTCATATTCCAAAATGTGGTTACAAATTGATTTGTGCTTTTCCACGTAAAACTCTGGAAGCCGAAAATAATGACAGTACATTAAAGGAATTCGGTTTACATCCTTCTGCCAATTTACACATCACTTTAGATGACTAAAAAAACACACTCAATCTCTCTCTCTTTTAATCACTCACACATTTAACGTTGTCCTTTGTTACAATCATTGTTTTCTATAACTTTATTATTATTATTATTATTTTCTTTTGTCTCATAGACGATAGAGTCGTCCTTAAGACTTCTTGTTTATTTTCCTATTTTCATTATATATTTTTCACTAATTTTTTTGTTTAATTTTAATTATTTTCTATAAATATTTGTCTTTTTTAGTATTTTTCCTATTTCTTTGTGTATGTTTATGATTGTTTGCCTTCCATATCAATGATTTCTGGAAGCATAATTTATTGTAGATGTTCACTTTGATATACAATAAAACAAACAACAATATTATTATTATAATTCTTTAAGAAAAAAATGAGAAAAATAAACATTTAATTAAGTCCATGTTAAGGTAAAAATTCCAAACATTAATAACAAAAAAAAAGTGTTTCATTTAAGCTTTATTTGATGATTTGATGTTAAAATTCGTTCGATTGTTCAAAGAAAAATTTAGTTTTTGATAAATAATAGCTATATTTCAGTTTTATATCGATTCTAGTTCACTTCCATTTCAATTCTAGTTCAGCTCTAATTCAGATTTATGTTGGTTCTGTTTCTGTTTAATTCCAGTTTAGTTCTTTTTCTCTTTTAGTTTAGTTCTAGTTCAATTCTGCTTTCTATTTCAGATCTAGTTCAGTTCTAGTTTGGTTTTAGGTCAGCACTTGTTCAGTTCTAGTTCAGATTTAGTTTATTTCTAATTCAGTTAAGATCTTGTTTAATTCTAATTCAGTTCAGTTTTACTTCAATTTTGTTCATTTTAATTTCTGTTAAAGATCTATTTTAGTTCTAGTTTAATTCTACTTCAGTTCTAGTTTTGATCTAGTTATGAAATAGTTCAGTTCTATTTCAGTTATAGTTCAGTTCTAGTTCCGCTCTAGCTCAGTTCCAGTTCAGTTCCAGTTCAGTTCCAGTTCAGTTCTAGTTCAGTTCTAGTTCAGTTCTAGTTCAGTTTTTGTTGAGTTCTAGTTCAGTTAAAATTCTGTTCTTTTTCTAGTTCTAGTACTAGTTCGGATTTAGTTCAATTATAGGTCAGTTCTAGTTTCAATTCTAGTTCCGCTCTAGTTCAGTTCCAGTTCAGTTTTATTTCTGTTTTAGTTCTGTTCTAGTTCTGTTCTAGTTCTGTTCTAGTTCTGTTCTAGTTCTGTTCTAGTTCTGTTCTAGTTCTGTTCTAGTTCTGTTCTGTTCTAGTACTGTTCTAGTTCAGTTCTAGTACACTTCTTGTTCGGTTTTAGTTCAGTTCTAGTTTAGTTCTAGTTCAGTTCTAATATGGTTTTAGTTCAATTCTAGTTTAGTTCTAGCTTAGTACTAGTTCAGTTCTAGTTCAGTTCTAGTTCAGTTCTAGTTCAGTTCTAGTTCAGTTCTAGTTCAGTTTTAGTTCAGTTCTAGTTCAGTTCTAGTACACTTCTAGTTCAGTTTTAGTTCAATTTTAGTTCAGTTCTAGTTCAGTTCTAGCTCAGTTCTAGTTTAGTTCTAGTTCAGTTCTAGTTTAGTTTTAGTTCAGTTCTAGTTCAGTTCTAGTTCAGTTCTAGTTCAGTTCTAGTTCAGTTCTAGTTCAGTTCTAGTTCAGTTCTAGTTCAGTTCTAGTTCAGTTCTAGTTCAGTTCTAGTTCAGTTCTAGTTCAGTTCTAGTTCAGTTCTAGTTCAGTTCTAGTTCAGTTCTAGTTCAGTTCTAGTTCAGTTCTAGTTAAGTTCTAGTTCAATTCTAGTTCAGTTCTAGTTCAGTACTAGTTCAGTTCTAGTTCAGTTGTAGTTTAGTTCAATAGTAGTTCAATAGTAGTTCTAGTACTGTTCTAGTTCAGTTCTAGTACACTTCTTGTTCGGTTTTAGTTCAGTTCTAGTTTAGTTCTAGTTCAGTTCTATTATGGTTTTAGTTCAGTTCTAGTTTAGTTCTAGCTCAGTACTAGTTCAGTTCTAGTTCAGTTCTAGTTCAGTTCTAGTTCAGTTCTAGTTCAGTTTTAGTTCAGTTCTAGTTCAGTTCTAGTACACTTCTAGTTTAGTTTTAGTTCAATTCTAGTTCAGTTCTAGCTCAGTTCTAGTTTAGTTCTAGTTCAGTTCTAGTTCAGTTCTAGTTTAGTTTTAGTTCAGTTCTAGTTCAGTTCTAGTTCAGTTCTAGTTAAGTTCTAGTTCAATTCTAGTTCAGTTCTAGTTCAGTACTAGTTCAGTTCTAGTTCAGTTGTAGTTTAGTTCAATAGTAGTTCTAGTTAAGTTCTTGATCAGTTCTAGTACACTTAAAGTTCAGCTTTAGTTCAGTTCTAGTTTAGTTCTGTTCTGGGTCAGTTCTAGTTAAGTTCTAGTTAAGTTCAGTTCTAGTTTAGTTCTAGTTCGTTCCTTGATCAGTTCTTGTTCAGTTGTAGTTTAGTTCAATAGTAGTTCTAGTTTAGTTCTTGATCAGTTCTAGTACTCTTAAAGTTCAGCTTCAGTTCTAGTTTAGTTCTTTTCTGGGTCAGTTCTAGTTCAGTTTATGTTCAGTTTTAATTCTGTTGTAGTTCAGTTTTAATTCAGTAGTAGTTCAGTTCTAGTTCAGTTCTGTTCAATTTCAATTCAATTTCAGTTCTAGCTCATTTCTGATTCAGTTCTAGTTCAGTTGTAATTTAGTTTCTAGTTCAGTTCTAGTTTAGTTCTTTTTTTAATTCTAGTTCAGTTTTAGTCCAGATTTAGTTCCATTCTAATTTATTTCGTGTTTAGTTCTAGTTAAATTTAGCTTAGTTCTATAATAGTTCTTTCAGTTACCCCGCAAAAAATAATTGATGTCATACTTTACAAACGACATCTTAAAAATGCGATTATATATTTTTCGCTTTTATAAACCAAATATTTCCTTACAAATGAAAACCCAGTTAAAAATGAGGAAAGAGATGTAGAAAAGTCACTACAAATAACATATTCGAAGTACATCAAACTTTGGTGAAAAACCAATGAAATTAACATAAGCATGTCGACAATTGGATCTTCGCTCCGGAACGACCCGAGTCATACTCGGCCAAAGATTGTCAACCCAGCGACAGCTGTATCAACGAAAGTTTTTTTCCCCAGGAAAGAACTATCGGCCACAGTCGAGCTGTTACAACAACAACAACATAAACATACGTTTCCACGACAATCGGTTCTTCGCACCGGAACGACTCAGAGTTCAACGAACAACGACCAAGGATTGTCAACCCAGCCAGCTGCTACAACAACAACAACATAAGCATGCCATTGAACGAATTCGGTTGATTTTTGACATCCAAATATATCGGATTTTTATTGCATCTATGAATAAGATTAGATGTAGTTCATAGTTGTCAAAAATGAACAACAAATGTAAAATTCATAGATTTTGCACCAAAATTGGAAGTACTTCAAGTATGTTATTTGTGGTGAAAATTCCACTTCTTTTTCCTCGCATTTTTTGCTGGGTAAGTTCTAGTTAAACATAACAGGATAAACAATTTTGTTTCACTTAAGTAAAAAGTTTTTTTTGTAATTTTTTGTATTTAAAATATATTTATTTTTCATATTTTCAACATTTAAAAATATATATACAGGATTTATTCTTTAAAAAATAAAATTCTTTAAAATTTTTAATAGTTGCTTGATTCATTTTTATGTTATGGTTGGTTGGTTCATTTGGGAGAAACGCCATATAATAATTCAGTTAGTTTTCAGTTCTAATTTAGGTATTTGTGTTTTCTTTGTTTAGTTTTAAAACTAAATTTAAAGATATATATAAATATATATATATAAGTATATAGATAATGTATATAATATGTAAGTATGTATAAAAATAATCTAAAATTGAGCTTCTTAAAAACTATTAAAATTGTTTCATTTTTATTATGTTTTACTTTAAGAATCTAATAATAATGACATTTTATGTAAAAAAAACAAAATAAAATGTTTCTAGGAAGTATTTTGTATTTAAGAGATAATTTCAAATGGAGGGTTTAATTTGTTTAAGCTTTTTTCTTCAATTGAGCACATGAACAGTTTTTAAAAATATTTCAGGATTAAAACATTTTTTTTTTAACATTTTTCTAAAAAGGTTTAAAAACCTGTAAATAGAGGAAGACTTACTTAAGATTAGAAGAAAAAAACTTTAAGACTTAGTATCTAAAAAGAAATTTAAAGTAACTAGACTAATGCAACCCAAAGCCCACATTAAAACGAATGCCAACCAGTATATACTGCGAAAAGGACTTTGGTAATCATTGACCACACCACTGCCCAACAGTTCACGACAAGTATTGCGGGCGTAATATACCAAAGCAATTGGTATTATATATTGTATACCGGCTCCTGCATAACTGCCCGTAAATGCCACTAGACTAGTTAAATTCTCTGTAAAGTAAGTGATGGTAAAAGGTGGCACTATCGCCATAAGTGGAAATGAAATGCGTCTCACAAAGAAATTATATGACTCAAAACGTGTCATATCTAAGAATAAAGTTTGCAAATTATTACGCAACGTTATGGCTATAATAGGAAAACTGGCCGATAAAGTAAACACTGGAAATAATGCCAAAAAGTAATCTATCACCACCAGCAGTTCGGCCTTAAAACTGTGGTCATCTGTTTGGTCTGGTATAAAATTCAATGTATACAAATCTTGTAAACGTTCAAAAGCAAAGATACCAGTCATGGCCAGCAATATATAAAACAAACAGATCACTATGTAATCAGCACACAATATACGACGTACAGCCAGTTTATCACGTATGGGAGCCAGCAGACTTGGCAACGAATGATGGCACATAAAGGAATAAACGCAAGCACCAAACAAAGCGGGCACACCATAAATATTCATTGATACGGGATGACCTTTGGCACCTTCTGTTATAAGCAATTTCAAGGCAATAGAGATCATGAATATGAAAGCTGTAAATTAAATGGAAAGTATATAACAATAAATCGTGTAGAAATCTTTATAATAATTACTCTCACTTACCACACCATCTAAAGATGACGGTAATAATTTGTAAATATTTTGTTTTTTGTACACTAAATGCAACAAATGGTCCAAAGATGACAGTGAATCCAACGAGAAATAAGCGATACACATCAAGACGTGTAAGATTATGAGTTTTCCAACATTGTTGTACGGCATCATCGGTGTCATTACTGGTCGCAATCAAATTTAATGCATCAATATTGAGATCATGATCGGTAAAATTGTTGGGATTTTGATGATCACTAAAAATGAGATTACAAAAGAAATATTATAAATTTAAAGTTCTGATTCAATTTTGGTTCAGTTCTTGATCAGTTGTTGTTCATTTCCTGTTCTTGTTGAGTTCCAGTTCAGTTCTTACTTAATTCTAATACAATTTTAGTTCAGTTCCAGTACAGATCTAGTTTCGTCCTTGTTGTCTTAGTTCAGGTTAATTTTAAATTAAAATGTTTAATTAATTTCCTTTTTTGTTTTTTAATTAATATATTAATTGCTTATTGTAGAACAGTAAATGTAAACGAATTTTTTAGTCGCGCTTCCATTCTGTTTATTGTAAAAAATAATTACATAATTTATTTACTGCTTTCAATTTCATCGTCTCACTGATTTATTTTCTTTTATCATTCCACCGCTACCAAAACAGAACAATTGATTGGTTCGCTTAAAATGATAATAAAAATATGTTCCCTAAAAACCAATTTGTTTAAAACATGTGTCTTTTGACCTTGGAATATTTTTATTAACAAATAATTAAAAAATAATTTGTTTGAATACGAATAAATGTAATTGAACTCTTAAGAGAAATATAATGTTAAAATAAATAATAGCAAATTTAAATCTAAAGTTGTTTTTTAGAGAAACGAGTTTAATTTTTAATCGAAACAAATCGACTTGAATTTTAGTTCAGTTCCAGATTATTTTTAGTTCTGTTCTAGTTAAGTTATAGTTTAGTTCTAATTTTGTTCTAGTTCAGTTCTAGTTCTGTTCTAGTTCAGTTTTAGTTCAGTTCTAGTTCAGTTCTAGTTCAGTTTTAGTTCAGTTCTAGTTCAGTTCAAGTTCAGTTCAAGTTCTAGTTCAGTTCTAGTTCAGTTCTATTTCAGTTCTAGTTTAGTTCTAGTTCAGTTCTAGTTGAGTTCTAGTTCAGTTCTAGTTCAGTTCTAGTTCAGTTCTAGTTTAGTTCTAGTTCAGTTCTAGTTCAGTTCTAGTTCAGTTCTAGTTCAGTTCTAGTTCAGTTCTAGTTCAGTTCTAGTTCAGTTCTAGTTCAGTTCTAGTTCAGTTCTAGTTCAGTTCTAGTTCAGTTCTAGTTTAGTTCTAGTTCAATTCTAGTTCAGTTCTAGTTTAGTTTAGATTCAATGTTTTTATGGCGTTTATGGAGAAATGTTAAGAAATATTTTACATGTCCTAATCCCTTTGTACTAAATAATCATTAGCTAAAATCTTTTACCTGAATTATGCCTAATGGCTTTACTAAAAGCAGATGTATTTAACATGGAAAATCCTTGTGCATAAATTACCATAAAACAAAGGTAGAATGCATTTGTAAAAACAAGAACATCTTAAAATATAAGTGTAGTGTTACTAATTTGTTAAAAACTGAATTTTGTCAAACTGTATTAATTAGCTTTAATTATTGCAAACACAACTTGCTAAAAAATAATTTAATCATATCATCAATTATTTTTATTTAGAATAATTTCTATTATTTAAAAATATAGAAATTTGTTTAAAATCATGAAAAGTTTACTACTTTTCTAGTTTCAAAAAAATCACACATTTTAATGAAACTAAATATCTTTTTACATTTTTAATGATGTTTTTAAATTTTAATGAGTTTTTCACACTTATATAGTTAGTATAAAAAGTGCTAATTAAAAGCCATATTATTCCATCTACACAAATTAGGTTTTTGGATATTTTATATATTAAGTTTTAGATTTAGGTAAACAAAAACATTTGAAGACAATTTGGATACGATTAAATTTACTTTCCAAATTGATGCTACCATATCCCAAACATAAGTAGTAAGTCTGATATAATTGAAAGCAATGACCTAGTCTATTATTATACACATTTCCCTGGAGTTTCTTAAATTTCTAGACCAACTTTCAAAATATTTCTTTCAAACACTTGTACACACAATAAACTCCATGACGAAGATAACATATATAATTAATAAAAAAAACAAAAACAATAACAAACACTTCCATAACTCGGCAGTATATTTACTTACCAAAACAAATCACGCAAACTTTTGGCAACAGCAGCTGAATAAATGCTCAAATCACCATACAGATAAATAGAAATGCAGAGATAAAAGAATACTCGACCGAAATCATTGAAAAACAATGTAGCCATTTCACCCAATTCAAATTTGTCATCTAGTTTATAGTAGACCAAAGTGGAGCCATGAGCATAGAGGGGCATACGTTCCAGACGTGCGGTAGCATCATGACTGGGTGGTAATAACGAGGCCGAGGGATCATCTGTATCAAAATCAGCTTCATCTACAGAAGCCGAAGCTGAGGGTAAATCTTCGCGGGAATCAAACTTTAAAAGAAAAAAAAATGATAAAAGTTTTAAATTAATTAGGTTTTGTGTTGCTATGCTTAAAATTAAAAATTTTCGTTTTGTGTATTTGAAATTGGGAACAGGGTGCCTACATCGTAACTACGTTTAAGAACCTGTAAATTTTGCCACGTTTTCACTGCATTGGCGGCGGCCATGGCTTCAATAACGAAAGTCACCGTTATATAGGATATAATGGCCAATAGAATGATTATAATCAGGGAAAGAAACCAGCCAGCTTTAGCAAAAACACCGGGCAAAGTAAGAGCACCAGTGCCCACTATCAAATTGAAGATGAATATAAAACCCACCTACAGGAGAAAGCAATTAATTAGTATTAGTGTTATTAACTCTATTGAAACTAAACTTCTTACCCAGGTGGAATAGGTAGCATTGTTGCTATTAACACCATTTAATGAGCTGCGGGTAGTTGTTCGTATATTTTCAGGCATTTTAACACTTGCCACACAGTCCTCTTATTATTATATATTTAATATTTTCACTCTGTGGAGATAGTTATGGGCTGCTGCTAGTGATTCACTATTTCTAAAAGATAAATGCGTTTTGATATTTTCAACTTTCCTTCATGACCATTGCCCGTATATATTTTTCCTTCTTTTTTTTTGCCTTTTGTGCGTTTGCAATTGTGTTTTACGTCCACAGCTCTATTTGGTTTGCCCGCTGTAATCTGGACTAGCTTATCGCTGCTGTCGTAGTTCTGTAGTGAAATTTTTTTCACAATCTTTTTTTTTTGTATTTCGCCGATTTTTCTTTGTTATTTTAGTAATGGTATAGAAATTGTTTTTGCATTTTGTCTTCTTCTTCTTCTTTGCTTACTGTTTTTATTTACATCAGTTTTTGTTGTGTGTTATTTATATCTCTTTTGTTCTTTTTCATTATTTGTATCTTCTATTGCATTTTAGAGATGTCATTTATGTGTGTTATCGATATCTTAATTAACAGAGTTGCCAAAATAAAAAGGAAAAAGAGTTAAAATAGGAATAACAACTAGGGTTCTATAAATCGACTTTCAAATAATCGAACAAGCGACTTTTTGTCGAAAAAAGTCGAAAAGTTGATAACTCGACTATCGTCTGTAATAAAAGTCTAAAAGTCGGAAAAAGTCGAAATGTCAGAAAAAGTCGAAAATAGTCGAAAAAAATCGGAAAAAGCCGAAAAGTCGAAAAAAGCCAAAAACAGTCAAACAGTCGAAAATTGTTGATAATCGAAAAAAGTCGAATCTCGTCGACAAGTCTGAAATGGTCGAACATAGTCGACAGGAATCAACTTTTTGTTTCAACTATAGAACCCTAGGTTTTATAGATCGACTTTCGGATAATCGAACAATCAAAAGTCGAAAGGTCAAAATCGACTATCGTCTATGAAAAAAGTCAAAAAGTCGAATAAAAGTCGATGAGTCGAAAAAAGTCGAAGAATGTCGAAAAAATCGAAACGTCGTAAAAAATAGAAAAGTCATAAATAGTCAAAGATTTTAAAACCAAATAAAGGGTTCTATAAATCGACTTTCGAATAATCGAACAAAGTCGAAGTCGACTATTTTGTTCGAAAAAAATCGACTATCGTCTGTGAAAAAAGTTAAAAAGTCGAAAAGGGTTGGAAAAAGTCGAAAATAGTCGAAATGTCGAAAAAAGCCGAAAATAGTAGAAAAAAGTCAAAAATAGTCAAACAGTCAAAAATTGTTGGTAATCGAAAAAAAGTCGAAAATCGTCGACAAGTCTGAAATGGTCGAAAATCGTCGACAGGAATCAAGTTTTTGTTTCAACTGTACAACCCTAGGTTCTATAGATCGACTTTCGAATAATCGAGCAATCAAAAGTCGACTATCGTCTATGAAAAAAGTCGAAAAGTCGACTTTGTTAATAAAAAATCGAAAAGTCGATGAGTCGAAAAAAGTCGAAGAAAGTCGAAACGTCGTAAAAAGTCGAAAACTCGAAAACAGTAGAAAAAAGTCATAAATATTCGAAGATTTTAAAAAGTGGAAAAAAGTCAAAAACTCTAAAATAGTCGGAAAAAAGTCGACTATTTATAATATACTAAAAGTCTAAAAGTCGTCTTTGGATTTAATGAAAAAAAGTCGGAAATTCGACTTTTAACTAAATACAAAAAGTCGACTTTTCGTTTTAACTGTAGAACCCTAATTGTCTCTATAAAAAGAAAATATATCGAAAATTTTCTTTGAAGATAATTAATAACATTTTTATAAAAAATATAATTTTACGACGTTAAATAAATAAAAATATAAAGTTATTTTTATAATACATAAAATTACAACCCTGTGTTTTTGTCATATTACTACTATTTTTTAATTCTCTTTCTAAATTTTCTCTTTTTTCCCCAACCGGCTGTTTCGTGCCGTTGTTTTCTATTTATTTCTAATGATAAAGTGTGTTCCTAAAGTTATTAAAAATCATGTCAAAACCCATAACATTTGTTACCGGAAATGCTAAAAAACTAGAAGAATTAGTAGCCATCTTGGGTCCCAACTTTCCACGTCCAGTAATATCCAAGAAAATCGATTTACCCGAACTGCAGGGCGAAATAGAAGAAATTGCTGTTAAGAAATGCAAAGAAGCCGCACGCCAGGTGGATGGTCCCGTGTTGGTAGAAGATACATGTCTATGTTTTAATAGCCTTAAGGGATTTCCCGGTAAGTGTTAACAAATTGTTTTTGAAAAATTACAAACTTATATGTTATTATTATAGGTCCCTATATCAAATGGTTTTTGGAAAAACTTCAACCAGAAGGTTTACACAATCTATTGGCCGGTTGGTCGGATAAATCCGCTAAAGCGGTGTGTACTTTAGCTTTTTCTGAGGGCCAAGACTCGGAACCTATAATATTTCAGGGCATTATAGAGGGTAGTATTGTCGAGCCACGCGGTAGTCGTGATTTTGGTTGGGATCCTATTTTCCAGCCTACTGGCTATGATTTGACTTATGCTGAATTGCCTAAAGAGGAAAAGAATAAGATTTCTCATAGATTTAGAGCATTGGATGCTTTCCAAAAGCATTTTGGTGTTACGAAGTAGATTTTAAGTTTATTTTTATATCCTACACCACTATAGTGGGAAGGGTATTATGCGTTTGTGCTGAAGTTTGTAACACCCAAAAATATTCAGAATCACTCAGAATCACTTTCTGAGTCGATTTAGCTATTTCCATCTGTCCGTCCGTCTGTCTCTGTGTCCATGTAAACCTTGTGCGCACGCTGGTCGGCAATGTCCGACTATAAATTCATACTTGTTTTTAATTAAAATTGTATTTTGAATACAATAAATGAAGAAATAAAACCAAATCCATTTATTTTTGATAAATTATTGTTTAAAAATTAAAAATTCTATAAAAGACAACTAATAAAAACTTTTCTTTAAAAAGAAAAATTTAGACAAATATTTCTATAGGCAACAAAAACACATATTTTTTTCTGAATAAATAAAAATTAAATTTTTTTTATTACTTGGCATTTTAATACACAACATCCGTATGTACATAGTAAAAATTGTAAGTTTTTTCGTTTTTTTTCTCCACAAATTGTACACATAAAATAATTTGAGATTTATTACATTTTTATAAATTTACTTAAGACATTATGTAGTGTGTGATGAAGGCTTATATTTTCATAAATACTGTAAAATCTAGACGAAAAAATAAAATTGCTTAAATATTAGAAACACATACATATTACACACATTAGAGTAATGAATTTAAGGTAAAAGTTTTTCCTCATCTGGATGAGGTAGATGAGAGTTGGTAACAATTTTAATGGGTCCTGCTGAGTTAGTGGTCTTCTTAGGATCATAACCGTATAAAAATATCGAAGCAATGACCAATGCGGCACCAAAAGTAAATTGTAAAGTTAAATTAAAGTTGAATATATAAATAGAAGCCACACAGGAGATGATAATGGCCAAAGAGGTGGCAAAACCTTTTAAGATATTATCGGCATATTTGACTACAACAGCAACAATTAAACCACCGCCTGCTTGTAGGAATATTAAGTACCAAATGAATAAATCATAACCGAAAAAGAAACCTTGATCGAATATCTTAGTATAGTCACTAACGAAACAGGTAATGGTACCAAATGGTATGCTCAACAAAGATAATTGAACATTACGCATCCACACTGAGATATCGGCACCCTTAAGAATCTTTTCAAAGTAAATACCAGCAAAACCGGATAGGAAACAAGCACCTAAAGCTGCTAATAAACCCAATAAAGGTTTCTGTTCTGGTCCGCTAGTAGAAGAGGCTGCTGCTCCTGCTGCTGCTGTTGCACCTTCAGTTACCGTTTGTGCCAATTGTACGAGTATAACACCAACCAGCAGTAATACCAAAGCTCCCCATTGTGTGGTTAATAGTTTTTTACGTAAGATCACTACAGCAAACATGGCGGTTGTTAGAATTTTCAATTGATATGTCACTTGATAGGTGGCTGCATCTAAATGTGAGGCCGATACATAAAGTAGATTGTTTTGTACAATATACACCAAAGAGGGTACACAAACTTTAAGTGTATCCATGGGATTGGCAATAATAGTTTTGTGTAGAGATTTAAGGAATTTTTGTACATCTTTACCCTCTTCATTGAAAACGAGAAAGAGACAGGTGATAAGTTTAACCACTTCGGACATGAGAACGGCTAAAATAGAGTATAATAAATAAGAAATGTTAAAGAAAAAGTTAAATTTTAAATTTTATAAATAAAATATTAAAATTTTCTAAAGAAATTGAAAAAAATTTGAGAAATTTTTGTATAAAATAAATAAAGACTAAATTACTAATTGAAAAGTAATTTAAAAGATCAGTATTAATATTTTATAAGCAAAATTAGAAAAAAATTTAATTTATCTAAAATTTCCTAAAAAAAAATCGCAAAAAATTTTCTATAAAATAAAATTTAAAAAAAAAATTTTGTAAAAAATACTAAATTATTTTTCACTGAAAATTTTCTTTAACATCAGTATAAAAAATTAAAAAAAAAAACAGTAATATTTTATGGAAAAATAATTAAAAAATACACTTAACTTTAAGTGCTTGTAAAGAAACCAAAGATATCATATAAATTTATCAATGCTAAATAAAAAAAAAAAATAGTAGATAACAAAAAGTATTGTACAATTTTTCTTTAAAAGAAATAAAAAGATATCAAGTACATAGAGATTCGTCTAACAATGTTGAAAATAAAACACGTTTTTAAATAAATATTTGCAGAAAAAAACCATATGTACTTGAATAAATACAAAACAGAATTTAGCGAATAAAACGTATACAGTGAATCAACTAAGTTTTTTGCCCAACTTTTTTTAAGAAAATTTAGATTTTTGTTCATAAATAAAATTGGAAAAAACATGTAAAAAGTAAATTTATGTTTTCTAATTAAAAATAGAGATTGTGTAAAATGGGAAAACCAAGAAAAAAATATTAAAATAGAAATTTTGGTGCATTTGTTGTTGCATTTTATTATTCTTCATCAGAATTTGCAAGTCAATAAAGTATTTTGCATATTGAGAATTTCGTTGGGTTTTTTCAAATTATGTTTTAATTCGTTTTTGGAATTTATTGTTTTATTGTTAAAAGGACGAGTGTTAAGTATTTTTCAATTGTAATTTGCAAAAATCATATCCTCATTGTGTAAAAATGTGATGTTATTTGCCTTAAAAATGTTTAAATGATGACAATGTGGCAATAGATTTCTAGAACAAGTGTAAATCAATGAAATATAATGAGATGCTTAATCAATAACATAAAAAAATATTAAATAGAATAATTGATGAAATGATCCAAAAAATTTAAAAAAAAAAAACGCACTGAGTGGTGCTTCAAAATCTTTAACTGCCAAAGGGAAGGACTTGTATCCATGGAAAACCATTGAACTCCTGATTTATCTTCTCCAAAATCCATATACGAACTTGGAGGAACACTATGTTTTAATTTAGACCTCAAAACAGACCTTAGGATGCTTGGAACCAATGTAAAGTAAATTGTCGTGTAGTACAGGAAAATACCTAATTTAGATATTTTAAAATAGACGTGGTTATCATACCCTAAGGTCAACAAAAGCAAAAATTTTCAGCTAATACATACACTTATAAATATTTGGAACCTAAATCAAGAATAACTATCCAGATCCTAATACGCCTACTGTATCTTATTCATAAAATAAAGCATTTAAAATATGAGGTTGAAAATGAGGATTTTATCATGTAATAGTTCTATAGTGGTATATGGTGATGTCTCCATACTCAGACTCAGAGAGAAGCCAAATATTGATAAATTCTTATAGGTATATAGGATAATAAATCAGTTAAGAAATGTCGTTCTAAAATACTATTCTAATATATAGGAGTTATAAAAATAAAAATACTTTATTGACCTAAAAAATTAACAATACTTTCTCATTTTATCAAAAATTTCGTAAAATAATATCACGATTTTATATTTTATGGTAGAAAATTAAAATATAAGATATTCTTTAAAAAATACAACAAACTATATAAATAGTTTTATTTTGCTGTAAATAATTGTTCAGATAAAGTTTTTTCTTAAAATTTATAAAATTTTACATAGGCAAATTACTTAATTGATTCACTGTATGTACTTGAATAAATACAAAACAGAATTTACCGAATAGAACATTTATATACTTTGGCATTGATGAATTTTTTATAAGTGTCAATAAATGAGGTTTTTTTGGAGTATTTATGATCTTAGGAATAATATTTGAAAAAAAGTAAAATTATCTTATGTTATTGGTCTTTGTTTTAAAAATTATATTACAATTATATTACAATCCGTAAATGTTCTATAATTTATACAAGAATTCTTTGTCTGGCTACTTAACCCTGCAGTGTCGGTAAAATGTACTATCTTCTCTCAGTTTCTGCTTGATCTACATGATTTACTAGTCGTAAAAATGATGGAGAAGAGATTGGTAACTAAAAAATAACAGTCTTCTATTAGACATTCCTTTCGTAATTAATTGATCACTTTTTGTTGAGTACTTTATATCAAGATCACTATTCAAAATGTAATTTCAAAATCAAATTCAAACCAAACTTATAAATTTAATATCATTTCTAGCGATATGTCAAACTATCCTCTTCAGAATGTCCAAAAAAAAGCTTCTCATTAACCAAAGATAAGTTAAACTAAATACCTATATTAAACTTTTTTAAGTAGCACCTTTAAAACATACATTCAATCCAAACAGCAAGTGTTGATGTCAACACTTTACTCCCTCCGCATTCAACTAACAATATATATGTAGGTACTCACCCGTTGAACTTAGAAAAATATCACCCGGTCTGGTGCGGGCATAACGCATGGATAAACCCAAAATAGCATTTTGTAAAGTTAATGTAATTAAACTAATATATTTTAAATGATTAGCATTCACTGTAAATAGAAACAAAATACACAATTTATTATATTTTTATTAAACAATAATAAAATTTTCTAAATATTTAATCACAAACTTACTGTGAATATTCATTTTGTCTAAAATAAAATTCTTCCGCAGTCTCAAACACACTCACACACACTCTTCTTTTACTTAAAGTTTGTTTTAGATAATTTATCGTTTTAGTTTATGTTATTTTAATTATTTATAAAATAAACATTTTATAAATTATGTTAAATATTTTCGTTTATTAAACTAAATAAAATTTAAAGTTATTTTAATAAAATAAAAGGTTGAAAAAGCAATATTCTATTGTACTTCCACTTTATTCAACCACTTTACTCTTTTTGACGTGCTACTTCAACAACTCTTTTTTTTTTAGTAACATCCACGTAAACAAAAAAACAAAACAAAAAAAAGCACACACACAAAAATTGAAATTGGTGGAAAAAGAAGGAAATACAAAAACACAGTGTTTTACAGGGTTGGCAAATGGAGTTTTACAAATTGTTCAAAATAGCAGGTTTTTTAAAACTGATTGTAACAAATCATAATTTGGCGAAATGATGTGATTAAAAATCAATTTATATCAATATTTTTAAACCCTACACCACTTTGGTGGGCAGGGTATATTGGGTTTGCGCTAATGTTTGTAACATACAAAAATATTCGTCCTATATCCAACTTAAAGTATATCAATCGACTTAGAATCGTTTTCTGAGTATATTAAGCTATATCCGTCTGTCCGATTGGCTGTGCGCAAGGTGCAGGTCGCAATTTTCAAAATAATTTAATGAAATTTCTGACTCAAGGACGAAGCCTATTGAAAAATGCTTTATTTTTTAAATAATCCCCATTTTTAATATAATGAGGGGCGTAGGGTATCATATAGTCAGCTATGCCCGACATTACATTCATACATGTTTATAATAATAATAAGCAGCACTGTAGTTTTAAAAATTTTAAATGTATTGAAAAATATGCAATTATACTAGTCTTACCAACCCTGGTATTTAATAAAATAGAAAAAGAGTACAATATTTGACGTTTATCAATAAGGTTTATTTTGTTGTTGTTTTTAAAAGAAGAAAAACACTTGCAAAAACAACAAAGTACACAAGAGAAAGAAAAATATTGCGCCATTTGCTAAATAGTCTATTTAGCGATTTTTATAGAGGTAATTTATACATAATTAATTAGTTTAATGAAATATTAATAAAAATTGATTTTTACTAAAAAATATAGTATTTTTTCAATTATTTAGTTTTTTTTCTTTTTAACATTTGTTTTAATTTTACTCTTATTATATTTTATATTACAATTTATATTACTGCTTTTTAACTTTTAAATAATTGACATTACTTTTTTATAGTAATTTTTAAATAGCTCTTTTTACTTTGTTATTTTTTTCAGATAAATATTAAATAACTGTTTGATTTAAATTAATAAAAAGAACTTTGTGTGTTTAATGAATATTTGTGACTCTTACTTTGAAAAAAATACAACTTCCGTTTTATTTGTTTGGTTTTTGTTTTATTAAGATAAAGTTTTGTAGTTTGATAAAATGTTGATAATTTTAAATTTTACACTTAAAACAAGTATGAATTTATTGTCGGACATTGCCGATCATATGATACCCTACACCAGTCAGTATGTTAAAATTGTGGATTTTTTTATATAAAAAGCATTTAATTTGTTTTATTGTGAATTTTTTTTACTTATTGTTGACAAAAAAGAGATTTTTTACAAGAGGGCTCATAGGGGAGAAGGGGTAAATAGGCCCATATTTACCCCTTCTCCCCTATAAATTTTGGTAAGTGAATTTACGTCTACTTCAAATTCATTGTAGATTTTGATCGTTTTATTAGTAATTATAAGTAAATTTTGACCTTCAAAGTCATTTTCTGAAGGGGAGTTTGTATGGGGGCTAGGGTCAAATGAGGCCCGATTTCTATAAAAATTAGTATTGTCATTTATTGTTCTATAAAACTAATTTTTGTAGATTTTTGTTGACATTATAAAACATTTAACGTAATTGTGAGCCTAAAGGCCCGATTCGGGGAGTACGGTTGTATGGGGACTAGGAGAAATAATGGACCGATTTCAACCATTTTCAATAGCGTTCATCCCTGAACCAAAAGAAGAGTATGTACCAAATTTCATCAAATTATCATGAAAATTGCGACCTGCAACGTGAGCACAAGGTTTACATGGACACACACGGACAGACGGACATAGCTAAATCGACTCAGAAAGTGATTCTGAGACGATTGGTATACTTTAAGGTGGGTCTAGGACCAATTTTTTTGGGTGTTACAAACTTAAGTACAAACGCATAATACCCTCCCCACTATAGTGGTGTAGGGTATAAATACTATGGTATTTTTTAATGTTACATTCATTACAAAGTAACTGAAGCAATGGCATAAAAGTTTTAATAGTACGTAATAATATTGTCAGTATTTTGATTATAGTTCAAATTTAAAATTGTAATTTAATTGTTAGCCTAGCGGGGGAATAGCTAACACAGACCAGAGACCAAAGGATCCTTTGTGTCAAATTAAAAGTTTTCTTTGTAATTTTTGACACATGATATTTCAAAAACCAGATTTAGCTAAATCCCTTAGAAATGTACAATTTGGTCAGTGTTTTGACTTTTGATTGAAAACTATAGGAAAAAGTTCTCTATTTAAAAATAATTTTTAATAAATTAAAAAAAACAATAAATTAAAAAAATATTTTTAATCAATTACAATTTCTTCAAATTTACATTTCTTTGATAACAAGAAATTATACATTTTTTTATTGGAAAATAAATATAAAATGTGTTTTTTAGATCTCATTAAAATATAGTTAAAATTGTACATTAATTTAGCTGTTAACTTCTAAGTCTTTTATAAGCGACTTCTTTTTTTCCTTTTTTTCTCCTCTAGATCTAATTTAATCGACCTTCTTGCTCTTTGACTTCTTGGCAGCAGCTAGCTTAACACTCTTCTTGGCACCAGCAGCCTTCGAGTCACTCTTATTCCAATAGTACAACATTTGACTTACAATCACACCATTTGCGAATGAAGAAGCGCAGAAAGTAATGATCATCATTTTGTCACCAGTTTCCTGGATAGAGGTGAATATGCGTGCCAATGAACCAGCGAATAATAAGAATACCGTAGCAGCCGACAACTGACCAGTAGAACCATTTTTGTAATTAGTCCAGGCTTGTGACAATTTACCCACCAATAGAATAGGGATATTACAACTTTGTACGGTGACTAGTACCTTAAAGGGCGTAATGCCGGAACATAATACATACACAAAGCTAGAGTAGAAAAGTATAAAAGCCAAAGATTTAGCTTTAGAACCACTAAAGAACATGACTAGAGCAGCAATGGCGGCAGTTTGGGCTGCCAAAAATGTATTATCACCCCAGGAACTGAAAGGGAAACCGTTGACATAACTGTAAGCCATATGGAAAGTGATGGCAGTCAAGTCCAACAATACCGATATGAGATTAATGCCTTCGCCGGATTTGTTCTTAAGAATTTTCAAAACTTGAGGTACTTTAACCAACAAGGAGCCGGCAATAATAGCCAAACCCAAACTTTTGCTCAGTAAAGCCTTAAAGCAAGGAACTGCAAAACAAACAAAAAACACAGGTACGTTTAAAGTTGTAAGAAACACTATAGTATTCCTTTTTACTTACCATCAAAGTAATTGTGTTCTAGAAAATAGTTATCAAAACATTGTTCACTCATTAACAACAAAACTCCTTTCTTAACGACCTCCATTTTTATGTAATATTTATTTAGTGTTTAGATTATTTTAAGTTATTCCTCCTTAGCAGACGGTTTGACACGTTTCCCCACAGAAGACTTTGGTACTTTTGAAGTTCTTGCTTTTTCTACAAAAGAATAATAAAATCAATCACTTTGTGCTGGTTTTCTTTTTTACCATTTAATGAGTAAACAATGTACTTTTTAGTTATCTTTATTTGTTACGATTTAATTTATTTAATTTCTACTTGTGAATTTGAACAATTTATGCTCCCACTACTATAAAATAGTACACGTAATTGTAATCGCACAAATTTCTTTGATTTTGTTTCTAATCAATTAATAAATGCAAGAGCAAGAACAACAACAAATTTAGGAAGAAAAAATGCCGGATTTGACAGCTGTTTATAAAGAGATAAAAGTAGAATAGATAAAAAAGAGAAAGCGTTAAAGGAGAGAAAGAATAAATACAGAGTTGTTTTCAGTATAGTTAATGGTGATGCCATATTTTGTTTACCTGAAATAGTTGTAAACCGTTAAAATTAAAATTTCTTTTGATTAAACTAGTCCTGGCATATAAGTAACTTTTATACTAAGCCAACTCAAGCAATAAAACAAAAAAATCTACATTAACTAACTAACTAACTAGCTAACTAACTAACTAACTAACTAACTAACTAACTAACTAACTAACTAACTAACTAACTAACTAACTAACTAACTAACTAACTAACTAACTAACTAACTAACTAACTAACTAACTAACTAACTAACTAATTAACTAACTAACTAACTAACAAACTAACAAACTAACAAACTAACAAACTAACAAACTAACAAACTAACAAACTAACAAACTAACAAACTAACAAACTAACAAACTAACAAACTAACAAACTAACAAACTAACAAACTAACAAACTAACAAACTAACAAACTAACAAACTAACAAACAAACTAACTAACTAACTAACTAACTAACTAACTAACTAACTAACTAACTAACTAACTAACTAACTAACTAACTAACTAACTAACTAACTAACTAACTAACTAACTAACTAACTAACTAACTAACTAACTAATTAACTAACTAACTAACTAACTAACTAACTAACTAACTAACTAACTAACTAACTAACTAACTAACTAACTAACTAACTAACTAACTAACTAACTAACTAACTAACTAACTAACTAACTAACTAACTAATTAACTAACTAACTAATTAACAAATTTACTAACTAACTAACTGATTAACTAACTAACTAATTAACAAATTTACTAACTAACTAACTAACTAATTAACTAACTAACTAACTAACTAACTAACTAACTAAGTAACTAACTAACTAACTAACTAACTAACTAACTAACTAACTAACTAACTAACTAACTAACTAACTAACTAACTAACTAATTAACTAACTAACTAACTAATTAACTAACTAACTAATTAACAAATTTACTAACTAACTAACTGATTAACTAACTAACTAACTAATTAACTAACTAACTAACTAATTAACAAATTTACTAACTAACTAACTGATTAACTAACTAACTAATTAACAAATTTACTAACTAACTAAGTAACTAACTAACTAATTAATTAACTAACTAACTAATTAACTAACTAACTAACTAACTAACTAATTAACTACCTAACTAACTAACTAACTAACTAACTAACTAACTAACTAACTAATTAACTAACTAACTAATTAACAAATTTACTAACTAACTAACTGATTAACTAACTAACTAATTAACAAATTTACTAACTAACTAAGTAACTAACTAACTAACTAACTAACTAACTAACTAACTAACTAACTAACTAACTAATTAACTAATTAATTAACTAACTAACTAACTAACTAACTAACTAATTAACTAACTAACTAACTAACTAACTAACTAACTAACTAACTAACTAACTAACTAACTAACTAATTAACTAACTATCTAACTAACTAAGTAACTAACTAACAAACTAACTAACTAACTAACTAACTAACTAACTAACTAACTAACTAACTAACTAACTGAGTGTCAACGAAAATTATATTTGCAATCGATCCTTCAAGAATTTTTCTTTGATTTTTAGGTTTCAGAAATTTAAATTTAAATTGAAATGAAATTTTTTTTGTGCTTTTATTCCGCTAGTAGATCTGCTTATCATTATTGTTGTTAACAATATGCATGTTTTTGTTTTTTTTCCAATTCAATTATTTTTTGCAACTATTTATGAATAACAATACCAACTATGACCTTAGTCAGAGGTGGAGACAAAAGGGAAAGGCTTAAAAATTTATAAAAATTATTGGAAAAAGTTCATATATTAAAATTAATTTTTAATAAATTTAATATATTTTTTAAGTAAAAGTATTGACTTATAATTTTATCACTCCTTCTTAGCCTGAAAACTTATTAATGCAATTGTAATAGAAAAGCAACATAAATAATACACAATAATATTATGGTTGCATGGGAAACTAAAAGTGAAGGCATAGAAAAGTCCATATCATCTTTTATTATTATACGGTATTATTATCATTTTGATAGGATTGCAATTTTGTTTTGCTATTATTGTGTAGTATTACTGTAGCAAAAAAAAAAAAAAAAGGAATATATATAAACTAGCATACCCTGGGTGCTTCGCTACCCTACGTTCAATATCGTAAAAATATCAAAAAGTACCATCGGAAAAACGAAAAAGTACAAAGATCTCTCTCAATAAATTCTCATTTAATAAGGACCGTGTGTTCCGGTTAATCATTATAAAGAATCCATTTGAAGAATAGAAAAGTACCAAATAGTAAAAAAGTACAATTTATGAGATAAAAAGTACTAAAAAGTTGTCTCTTAAAGAATCTTATTCAATGAGGATCGTGTATGTTTAATAATCATGTGTTTTCAGTTCATATTAAAGAACATACATAGAGTATCATTTAAAGGTAGAAAAAGTACCAAAAGTGGAATAAAGTTTACCTAAGTGGAAAGTACTAATAAAAAGAGTACAATGTTTCCCCTTTTCGCTTAGAAGTATACTTTTTCGAGAATTAAGTTTACAAAATGTTCCGTATTTAAATCTATATATCACAGATAAAACTCAAACGATTTCAAATCTGCATTCATTTATTCCAGAAAAATTGTGCTTTATAAAAGGTACAAAACAATTTACTCGATTTTGGTCATATATAGGCCTTAGTACTCAAATTCCAAAATAATATACCAAAAGCTTATTCTGTGTGAGTAAATAAACTACTTTTTGAAATTTTATAAAAGTTGGCTCAATGAGTTTGAATTAAATTTCCCGTTTTTTCCCTTTTTGGTACTTTTTTACACAGTGAAATAGCAAAAATTTTATTACAATAAATATTACAGAGTTAGTTCGTAATTTAATATGAATAATTCAATAAACCGAAAAAGTTTTCATAATGTGCTAAAAAAAGTACCATAAATACAGTTTTCTCCCTTTTACCAGCCCAAAAAGGACTGAATTTTGAAAAAAGTACGAAATAGGTGTCTCATAATTTTGAGAGATGTATCCAAAATATTTAGAAAAATTTGATTATGTTAATTAGTTTAAAAGTTATAAAGGGCTAAGAAAGGTACCAAAATCACCTTTGTTACACATTTTTACCCCTTAAAAGTACGAATTTCAAAAAAGTACCAGACACCCATCTGAGTAAATACAGGTGTATTTGAAATTTTTCTTGTATCACTAATATTATGTAAGATATTTAAGAAAACCTGTTTTACCCGTTTTTCCTTTTTTTTACCCGTAAATGTGCAAATTTCTAAAAATCCCTCCTTAGTGGATCTACATAACCAAAAACACATCTACTGTCAAAATTTCATGATTCTAGGTTCAGCCGTTTGGGCTGTGCGATGATGAATCAGTCAGTCAGTAACTCTACTCTTTTATATATTATATATATATATATATATATATATATATATATATATATATTATATATATATATATATATATATATATATTATATATATATATTATATATATATATATATATATATATATATATATATATATATATATATATATAATATATATTATATATATATATTATATATTATATATATATATATATATATATATATTATATAATATATATATATATATATATTATATTATATATATATATATATATATATATATATATATATTATATTATATAATATATATATATATATATATATATATAGATAGATATAAAGAGTACAATAGTTTGGACGAAAAAGTGTTTAAAATTGTTCTGTTTTTTGCAGAAAACTTTAAAACCTATTTAGATAATTAATTTCTTAAAATTATTATTAATACATCTTTTTTAAAAGTTATTAAGACTTAGGAATTCTATATAAACTTCAACTACAATGTCTGTAACTAACGAAATATTTTTCCTAACTTTTATTACAACACCCTGTTTAAAGGTCGTTTAGCAAATAACTTTAAAATAGAAGAAAAATATTTCTATAGAAAATAATAATCATATTGCTGTTGCAACAGCAATAATATCTGCTGCAACAAATGGCTACAGAATCTATGACCATAATAGGAATGTATTTCAATCAGTCATTCTCATTGTACAATCATATTTATAAGAATAACAATTGATTTGTATACTTTGCTTTATAAAAAGTAATTTATTTAAAGCTATGACCGGCAAAAATTGATTTTAAAACTTTTGAAAAACTTGCAAATTGTTTGTATCGAGAATTTCCATATCTAACTAAAAAAAAAAATATTAAGGGATAAATGTGGACTAAATTGTTGAAGCTATCTGCGACCCTATTAAAATTTTGATGTAAATCATAGTTTTAGAAATTTATTTATGAACAAAACTCAATGAAATTTTCAACGCTTGTTAAATTTGTCATTTCAAATAAGAAAATGCAAAAAAAAAAAAATTGAAAAGGTCAAAGAGCATCCTGCAATTCCCAAAAATACAAATGAAAATCCCAAAAATGGGATTTTTTACTTTTTTGCCCATAGGGTCCACTTTTCTTTCAGGGCTGGGAAAATACTTTTGGAGTAAATAGAAAACATATTGAGGTTCCCAAAACTGCTTTCAGTTTTCTGATCCCAGCTTTGGAATTTTAGAACATGTCGCCCAAAGTTGAAGCTTTGATAAAAAATAGCTCATATTCGGAAGGACGCAGTGGCAACATTTTCAAAAAATAGGACAAGTTTTTTACGGCAAAGCGTTCTGCGTAAAGATACCTTTTAGAAAACTATAAAATTGTTATATGTTCTTAAAGAAAATTTTATTATATTAATAAAAATGTAAAGACATTTTTGGCAAAAAAAAACGGCAAAAAACTAAAATTTTTTGAATTTTTAAATTAAAAAACGCATATTTTTGGATCTGTAAATGATTTTGATCGGAAATTTTTTGTATATTATTGGAAATTTTATTGTCTAACTAACAAGAAAAAATTTAGTCCATTTGGTCCAAAATTACGCCCGGTATTCAAAAAAAGGCGGACCAAGGTATGGTAAATTTTGTATCACTAAATTTTTAAATGCTTATAACTCGGATATTATAAGAGATAAGTAGTATGTCCAATCATGTTTTTTCAAGATCTCGTCGAGCGCTTTCAGAAAATATTTGGGTGAAAAACAAAAAAATGGCACGAGTTTAAAAATTTTACATGTCGTAGATACCCTATTTTTAGCCGCCGTCCCTGGGTTTATCTTCAAAACTTAAACTCGAATACTCCTTGGCTACGCTCACGCCAAATTTTATCCCGATCGGGTCAGTCGTTTAGAAATGTCAGATTTATTTCCAAAAAATTTCGATTCTGTCCCACTGTGCATCCTTTACACAATTGTCATTGTCGATAGCCTTTATCTATACAATGCCTTCGATATGATCGATCATTAATTACGACACCATAAACTCAACACTCTGCAATGAGTTCAAACGTTGGAGAGTTAACCTCCGACGTGGCAGACATGTGTTTGTTGAGTTCAGAGGTCAAAAATCAAAATATCGTAAGATAAAAGTATCAATATCGACGACTTTAGCTCCAAAATCATCAAGTACTTAGTCATCATCAAAGCCTTTTTTCAGGAACCCAAACTCAGGTTATTTTGTCTCAAAATCCTCTATATCACTCTACACCAAAAAAGCATGGACGATGACTAACATTTCCATGTGAGGACGAATTATACTCAGGGTTTAAACCTCGCTGGACATGCAAATTACATCAATTAGAAAGTTCAAAGTCGAAATAAGATCCTTAAAGCTGGCACCTTAAGGAGTCAATTATAACGTCATAGAAAATTGATCTTTATCTTCCCAATAATACAATCCCAGCATGGACCTTCTTCCTCAGTGTTACTCTATGATGCAATCGGATGTGTCTACTTGAAATGTCCACTACTTTCATGAAGAGACCTGGTTACCGTCAATCAGTCAATATAATGTGTTGTGGACTGGACATTTCTTGTTGGGGTATGGATAAGAAGACTATTGCAGCGTCTTAGAAAATTGGTCTCTATCTTCTCAATTATGCTGCACCAGCATGAACCTCCTTTCTCCGTAATAACCTATGATGCAATCGAATGTCCATCACTTTCATGAGCAGATCAGATTATCATCAGTCAGACAATGTAATGTGTTGTTGACTAGATAATTCCTGTTGGCAAGCAATCTGCCTAGCCACCACAAACATCAGAATCTGGGGCAGAATTTCATTCGCAGGCTTTTTAAGCTTTTTCTTAGTATAGTTAAGAGCCGGTTAGTGTAGTTTCCTTAATTGCTACAATAACTACCAATGGCACTTTAAACCGTTGCCCTGCCTGTCATCAAACCCCCACACTCACTGTGCATTCATTCAATTGCTCTCCTAGAGCAATATTATAGATGGGTCTAAAAAATTTGAGTACATGAAAAAATAAGGTTGTGTTAAGTACTTGTACACTCCAATGCGCAGGGCAGTAAAGTAGCGGACTTACTGAAAAGTTCAGGTTTGAGTTAGACTTGCTCCAATTCACATATTCGTCAATAATATCGGTTGATCAAGTTTTCCGACTGGAGTCTATTAAAACATTTGCAACAACAATCCGAGGCTATAGTAGGAATTCTGATCACCTATCATAATATTCCTTCTATTAGGATTTGATTCCGATTTTTCAGTAACCAAATTGTACTCCTTGGATCTCTAGAGAAAGGGCTCTAAGTATATATAAGTTTGTCATTCCGTTTGTAATTTATATAATAAAATTTTCCGACCCTATAAAATATATATCCTGGATCCTTATAGATAGCGGAGTCGATTAAGCCAACTGTCTGTCTGTCTGTCTGTATGTATGTTTGTTGAAATCAGTTTTTAGAGCACCCCAGATATCGGCGAGAATATTCAATAATTCTGTTAGACATGCTTTCGGGAAGATCGTTATTTAAAATCGATCCATAAATAACGGAATTTGTGAGACAGCCTCTGAAAATATCATCATAATATCATGTGGAGCCTGGCTTAAGTTAGAATTCATAAAAGGGAACTTTTTGGTACTTTTTCGTACTTTTTAAATTTTCAATAATATTGAACCTAGGAAAATGTAATTAAGTATGTAGATTCGGAATTAGATGAGAAACCATAAAAGTGAACTTTTTGGTGCTTTTCGTTTTTCAAAAGGTACTTTTTGAGTTTTCTATAATAATGAACCCAAAAACATGAAATTAAGTATGTAGAGCCCGGAATAGACGAGAACAATTCAAAGGAGATTTTCATGTACTTTTTCATTCTACAAAAGGTACTTTTCTGAATTTTCTATAATATTAAACCTTGAAACATGAAATTAAGTATGTGGAGTCTGAATTAGGTGAGAACCTATAAAAGGAAACTTTGGGTACTTTTTCGTTTTTCAAAAGGTACTCTTTTAAATTTTCCATAATATTGAATCTAGAAACATGAAATTAAGCATGTTGAGCCCAAAGTATGTTATGTAAAAGATGACTTTTTGATACTGATACTGTTTTTTTTTTAACACGCCGTGGTGAAGGGTATATAAGATTCGGCACAGCCGAATATAGAACTCTTATTTGTTTTTATTCAATTTATTCTTTTAAACATTGCCAAAACGTATCAATCAACATGTTTGTATTACATATTTCTCTTTACATACTTTTAATTTTTAGATCTAAATAATACAGAGATGATATTATAAATTAATCAAATTTGCAACATGCAACAAATTTTCAAATGCCACACATATAGGGCGTTACTAATATAACAAGTGTTTTTACTATTGGGAAAGTTTAGAACAAAATTAATACCGGACATAGAAACATATTTAGGCATATCACAGTTTTTAACATTTGATTAAATATAGTAGAGGATTATTTATAAAGGGGGGGAGGGGGTTGTTAATAAACGGCTACATCGTTAGTTTGAAAACATTTTTGTTATTAAAAATATGTTTAGCAAATATTTTCCCTCGGCAAGAAGAACTGTTAACACCCTATTGCTATAAATGATTGCAGTTTTAATTGAAACAATTTCTCTCGACATGATAATACAATTTGTTATTAAAATTTCTGTGTATTTCGTAAATGTTAAATAAATTTTACATGCAACTAAATGAAATTATTTCATTGCAATATTAGTGAAAATTTAAAAGTATGAAATAATTTTATTTAAGTATTAAGAGCATAAAATAATTTCAAATTGTATTTTTGTGCAAAAAAGTCAAAATTAGTTAAAATTTAACTTTGGAGGACAACAGAATAGTTTTTACTTCCGACCGAAGAAATATCAAATGAAGATTTTTAAAATGAAATGCTAACCTGTAGGGTATTTATAGAAATAGATGTATTCTTCGGTATTTTTTTTTAGTACAAGTTTGGCATAAAACTTATTAATGTTTACTATAAAACCAATGAACCACAATTGGATTTTAGTTTGTAACGTGGTATAATCTGTTTAAATTGAAGGTAACAATATAAAAACAAATATTTATCTGCTATCAAAAACAAACACATGCATACATACATACTTATCGATGTATGTACAAATATATACTATGTAAATGTATGTAGATTTAGAAAAATATACATGTACAGACCTGAATGAAGATGTATTACTTTGTTATGGTTTTATATTGAACGAGCAACATATATACATACATATAAAAGTGTCATTTCAAGGATGCATAAAAGGCCTCTAGGTAATAATATTATATTATTAATACAATCTGTAGCCTAAACTATATAAAAGAATAAAGTCTAGACTAGAATATAGAAATAGAATACTCAATATTTTGAAAGACAGAACAGTTTATAGTCCAGACCATCGATTGGACTATAGAGTAGACTTTAGTTTGGACTCTATAGTAGTCTATAGTCTGGTTTAAAGAGTAGTGGACTATAGAGTAGTCTATAGTCTGAACTATTGAGTATACTATTGTCTGGACTGTAGAGTAGACTATAGTCTGGACTATGGAGAAGTTTATAGTCTGGACTATATACTAGTCTATAATCAGGATGAGTTTATAGTCTGGACTATAGAGTATTCTATAGTCTGGGGTATAGAGTATTTTATAGTAGAGAAGTCTACAATCTGGACTATAGAGAAGTCTATAGTCTGTACTATTGAGTAGTCTATAGTCTGGACTACTATAGAGTAGTCTATAGTCTGGACTATAGAGTAGTCTATAGTCTGGACTATAGAGTAGTCTATAGTCTGGACTATAGAGTAGTCTATAGTCTGTACTATAGAGTAGTCTATAGTCTGTACTATAGAGTAGTCTATAGTCTGGACTACAGAGTAGTCTATAGTCTGGACTATAGAGTAGTCTATAGTCTGGACTATAGAGTATTCTATAGTCTGGACTATAGAGTAGTCTATAGTCTGGACTATGGAGTAGTCTATTGTCTTAACTATAGAGTAGTCTATAGTCTAGACTATAGAGTAGTCTGTAGTCTGGACTTTAGAGTAGTCTATAGTCTGGACTATAATGTAGTATATAGTCTGGGCTATAGAGTTGTTTATTCTCCGGACTATGGAGTTGTCTACAGTCTGCACTTTATAGTAGTCTACAGTCTGGACTATAGAGTAGTATATAATCTGAACTTTAGAGTTGGCTATAGTCTGAACTATAGAGTAGTCTATACTATAGTCCATATAGTAGTCTACATTCTGGGCTGTAAAGTTGTCTATAGTCTAGACTATAGAATTGTCTACAGTCTGCACCAAAGAGTAGGGTATTGTCTGGTCTATAGAGTTGTCTATAGAGTAGTTTATAGTCAGGACTTGGAGTAGTCTATAGTTTGGGCTATAAAGTAGTCCATACCCTGGACTATAGAGTAGTCTACAATTGCACTGTAGAGTAGTTTATAGTCTGGATTAGTCTAAACTCTGGGCTAAGAATATTCCATATTCTGGACTATGGAATAGTCTATAGTCTGGTCTATTGAATAGTCTAATGTCTGGACTATTGAATAGTATGTAGAACTATAGAATATTCTATAGTCTGGACTAAAGAGTAATCTATAGACTGGACTATAGAGTAGTCTATAGTCTGAACTATAGAGTAGTCTATAGCCTGGACTATAGAGTAGTCTATAGTCTGGACTATAGAGTAGTCTATAGTCTATATAGAGTAGTCTATAGTCTGGACTATGGAGTAGTCTATAATATGGACTGTAGAGTAGTCTATAGTTTGGACTATAGAGTAGTCTATAGTCTGGACTATTGAGTAGTCTATAGTCTGGACTATAGAGTAGTCTATAGTCTGGACTAAAGAGTAGTCTATAGTCTGGACTATAGAGTAGTCTATAGTCTGGACTAAAGAGTAGTCTATAGTCTGGACTATAGAGTAGTCTATAGTCTGGACTATAGTGTAGTCTATAGTCTGGACTATAGAGTAGTCTATTGTCTGGACTATAGAGTAGTCTATAGTCTGGACTATAGAGTAATCTATAGTCTGAACTGAGGTCTGTAATATAAAGTGGTCTAAAATTGACTTTAGTTTCTTAAATAAACACAATAGATAAAATCAGTTGTAGGGCCCTCTAAAACATTTTACCTCTACTGCAACCTGCTCTTCCAGGTATTTGCAACGTAACACAAACGTCGTAGTACATTTATTACTTTAAATTGCATTTTGGTAAGAAATAAAAGAAAAAGTTAAAGTAGTTGATGTTGTGGTTGCTGTTGTTGTTTCTACTTATACAGCTTATTGTTGTTATTTTTGATATTGTACTTTCAATATACAAAAATAACAAACAAATCAAGCAACAAAAGTTTTACGGATCTTTTCTAGGAGCTAAAGTATCCTTTTTAGAAAGTATTTTCCCTAAGATATACAGTCAACCATGTAATTGATTGAATCGAAATACTTTTAAGTTCATATATCCTGCTTGTACTGTTTATATCCAAATAAAACGAGAAATTATTAAATAAGCTAATTAACTAAGCAGGTATTGAAAATAAATATAAAATGTATAAAATCATTCGTTTGAATTGCTCACCCCGAACTGCAGGATTATGTTCGTGTATATGAGTGAGTGTGTTTGACATAGAATGAATAAGTACATGTGTGTGAGCTAGAGATGCAATCATTTGGGAAAACATGGATATAAATTTCAATTTTCTGCACTTCCACATTTCTTTCAGTTTCATTTTTTTAACTTATACCCCTATATTAGGAAAAGTATTATAGTTTTACATTAATGTTTGTACAATCAAAAACCCACTATAGGTTTAGAATAACATTTTAAAATTTAGAAATTTATTTAAATATCTCCGTGATCTTTTAAATAATGAATTAAGCATATATTGTCATATTATCTTTAAAATCGTCTTAAACAAAACTTTATTTTTCCTGTGTACATTATTGTAAGATGAATTGTATAGCGCATGAAATGGTCGTACTGTATCAGCTTTATTTTCTTAGTTGTATTTCCCCTATCCCTTTGGTTACAAAACAAAATACATGTGCAACCATATAAAAGAAGATAATTACATTTTCCGTTATAAATAGTAAAAAATAACCGGAAAAAGTAACAACTACAACACAGCCACAGTAAAAAGCGTGGTTGACTGCAGCAGTAATAACAACATGCAATTGAACCAACACATAACAAACTGCAAAGATCGGGGTTTGTGGGAACAAAAGACAGTTTGAGAAAACTAAATCTCCACCCACGCACTTTGTGTAAAAAAATATGGCAAGTATTTTAACTGAAATTGATAATAAATACTTGTTCAAATTGTTTGGTTGCTTTTATTATCCTTTTCCTTCAAATTTATTTTCTTGGGTTTCTTTTCTATTTTTTTTGTTTCATTCATTCATTACTTCCTTTCTTAGTTCTTTGTAATTCATTTAATTCAAGATGGTAAAGATTCGTTTAGCTGTTATTACAGAAACCTTATACTCATGTTCTTAATTAACTTTCAAGTTGATTTTCTTGACATTTTAAACAAGTTCGTTGTGGTTGTTGGAATGGTCATCATTTAGGAGGCGTGATTAGGTAATAAGTATTTCTCATTGCAAATTGTTTGGTTTCCTTTTAAGATGACAATTATATTTCTGCAGGTGTCTCCATAAGTGTATGTGTAATCAGTTGACTAATAAGTTTTGCTATTTAGGAGGGAATATGTGTAATTAAGAGATAGTTATAGATGAAGTGTTCAATAGTTATTAAGACAATTTAGAGTTTAATAAGACATAGTTAAATAGAGATAGATGAAAAAGAAGCTTAAATTTTAAAATAATTTTTATATTAAAGAAGAGAAAAACTATTACATTAAAAGACATATAATTTCTAATCCTAATAATAGTCGGAACTTTGAACTATAGTCTGAACTATAGAACCGTCTATAGTCTGGACTATAGAACCGTCTATAGTCTGGACTATAGAACCGTCTATAGTCTGGACTATAGAACCGTCTATAGTCTGGACTATAGAACCGTCTATAGTCTGGACTATAGAACCGTCTATAGTCTGGACTATAGAACCGTCTATAGTCTGGACTATAGAACCGTCTATAGTCTGGACTATAGAACCGTCTATAGTCTGGACTACAGAACCGTCTAAAGTCTGGACTACAGAACGGTCTATAGTCTGGACTATAAAACAGTCTATAGTCTGGACTATAAAACAGTCTACAGTTTGAACTATAGAACAGTCTACAGTCTGGACTATAGCAAATTCTATAGTCTGGACTATAGAATAGTCTATAGTCTGGACTATAGCATAGTCTATGGTCTGGGCTATAGAACAGTCTATAGTCTGGACTATAGAATAGTCTATAGTCTGGACTATAGAACAGTCTATAGTCTGGACTATAGCATAGTCTATAGTCTGGACTATAGAACAGTCTATAGTCTGGACTATAGCATAGTCTATAGTCTGGACTATAGAACAGTCTATAGTCTGGACTTTAGAAAAGTCTATAGTCTGGACTATAAATCAGTCTATTGTCTCGACTAAGGAACAGTCTATAGTCTGGACTACAGAACAGTCTATAGTCTGGACTATAGAACAGTCTATAGTCTGGACTAAAGAACAGTCTATAGTCTGGATTAAAGAACAGTCTATAGTCTGGACTAAAGAACAGTCTAGACTATAGAACAGTCTATAGTCTGGGGTATAGAACAGTCTATAGTCTGGACTATAGAACGGTGTATAGTCTGGACTATAGAATAGTCTATAGTCTGGACTATAGAATAGTCTATAGTCTTTACTGTGGAGTAGTCTATAGTCTGGACTATAGAATAGTCTATAGTCTGGACTATAGAATAGTCTATAGTCTGGACTATAGAATAGTCTATAGTCTGGACTATAGAACAGTCTATAGTCTGGAATATAGAACAGTCTATAGTCTGGACTATAGAACAGTTTATATTCTGGACTATAAAACAGTCTCTAGTCTGGAGTATAGAACAGTCTATAGTCTGGACTATAGAACAGTACATAGCCTGGACTCTAGAACAGTCTATAGTCTTGAATATACTTAGAACAGTATATAGTCATGACTATGGAACAGTCTATAGTCTGGACTATAGAAAAGTCAATAGTCTGAACTGTAGAACAGTCTATATACTGAACTATAGAGCAGTTTATAGGCTGAACAATAAAGCAGTATTTAGACTGATCTACAGAGTTTTAATGAAATTAAATTGAAAAATAACTCAAACGTCTTCTATACCTGTAGTGACATGTGGCGTATGGGTAATATTTGTAATAAAATCAAATTTAAAATAACTTATACGTCCATATATACAAAAAAGTGCTAATGCAAATTTTGATTACGAAAAAAACTTTATTATTCAATCTGTTTATTTAACAATTTTCAATTGCTTTGCTTTTTATTTAAAATAAAATAAAATTACAAATTCACAATTCTAATACAATTTACGAGTACATTAAATAAAATCGAAATCAAATCAAATCAATTACTTTAATCAAATCTCTTTTGTAAATTAAATTTTTGTTATACTCACTTCTTGCCCCTTTATTTAACAATTCAACAAAGTTCTAGGATTTCATTTCACCCCTTTTACTCTTGTTTGAAAATTAAAAGCAACAAGAGCAAAAAAAAGAAGAAAAAAGATGATAACGATAAATTAAAAAACAAAGTTACTTTGTGCAAAAATACCCACATTTATTACACATGTCCATTTGATGGCTTTAATGTTCATTGGAAATAATCGAGAAAAACAGGAGCAACAACAACACCAACAATGAACACAAAAAAATAATAATGTTGAACAAATTTTTACAAGCAATGAACAACAACTACAATAATGCCAGAACAATGTTATTGTTTCTTTGCTCTCTTTTTCAATTGCTATCATTTATTAGAGTAAGTGAGTGCGTGTATTTTTTTAGAATATAAGGCACTTATGAGAGAGTTTATGTATACATGTCCGTGTGATTGTTTGCATTTGTTTTTCTCTACTCTTTTTACATTTAGTGATTGTTTGTGTGTGAGCCCTTGTTGTTCATACCTTTTGGCTAAAAACAACATCATAAATTTTACATGGTAAACCATTGATATAACGGTAAATGGGTCTGTGTGTGTACGTAGCAGCAGTATCCGTTTCCATGTTTGTGTATGTAACAAACATAAACACACACATGCTTGTAAATTCTTTACTTTTGCTTCGGGTAAGCAATATCTTTTACTTAACTTCAAACAATATACACAATTTCAAAGAAAAAAAAATTACAACAAACATGAGTTTATAATTTTTTTGGTTTGGCATAAATTAAAGGAATTGATTCGGAATATTTTTGTTAGAATAAAAATTCTACTTCAATCGAAAACTTTTCTAAGTCATACTATGTAAATGAAAACAATCGAAACAAGATCAAACTGGAAATGAACTAAAAGGGAACTAGAAGTGAACTAGATGTGAACTAGAACTGAATAGAACTGAATTAGCACTGAACTAGAACCGATCTAGAACTGAACTAGAACTGAACTAGGACTGAACTAGAACTGAACTAGAACTGAACTAGAACTGAACTAGAACTGAACTAGAACTGAACTAGAACTGAACTAGAA
>NC_060950.1:15313756-15314936 GCF_022045245.1 Lucilia cuprina
GTTCTAGTTCTGTTCTAGTTCTGTTCTAGTTCTGTTCTAGTTCTGTTCTAGATCTGTTCTAGTTCTGTTCTAGTTCTAGTTCTGTTCTAGTTCTGTTCTAGTTCTGTTTTAGTTCTGTTATAGTTCTGTTCTAGTTCTGTTCTAGTTCTGTTTTAGTTCTGTTCTAGTTCTGTTCCTGTTGTTTTTTTTATAAAAATCTAGTTCCAATCCTTTTCCTTTCTTTTTTTCTTAAACTGTATATCTTTTATAGTACCTTATATGCGTAAATACCAAGCGCAATTTATGTCTGAAATCTATGGTTAAAAAATTAAATTGCTTTAGTAAGTGTATTAATGTGTCGGTGGGTGTGATTGTGTATACGATCATGTATACGTTCAACAGCGATTGAATGTTATAAATTTGTATTTGTTTCCTGGTAACAACAAATAAGTATCAATAAGTAAAGAACCAGTATAAAATCTTAACTGAAGCAGCACCTGGGCTGGGAAAAAAATAAACATTTATTTCTACTCTAGGTATAATGTTATAATGTTACAGCTAGACTGTCTAACAGTACAATAGGGGTAGATAGATTCAAAAGTTATTAACATTACAAAAAAACAATTAAAATACCCTATGAATATTTTATAATTATGTATATGTATTAAAGATAATGCAAACTTTTTTTAAATAATTCTTCAATTTAATTTTTCCGCACGTTTGTTTAATTTCTATTTATCCCACGTAAAAGCAGCTACTATAGCAAATTAAAGAAGATAAGTGCATTTGTACTTCTTTCAATCCTTTTTTCATATCGTATACCTAGTTGTACTTTAATATAATAGCATGTGTTTGTTTTATGGTAGGTACCAGCAATGAGCCAGTTTATATGTCCGTCCTTAGATTTTTCTTCAGAATGTCTATAGCAAACGCACTCATATCACAACACAAACACACTTGCTCTTAGAATTTCATATACAACGATAATAACAACAGACATATTGATGTTCAATATCAGTGAATATTTTGCAATTTTTATAGGAAAAACAACAAATCAGTCGTATAAAGGAATTAAGTTTTAGCATAATTATGGTATAGTTAAGTTCTAGTTCAGTTCTAGTTCAGTTCTAGTTCAGTTCTAGTTCAGTTCTAGTTCAGTTCTAGTTCAGTTCTAGTTCAGTTCTAGTTCAGTTCTAGTTCA
>NC_060950.1:15315036-15328862 GCF_022045245.1 Lucilia cuprina
ACTAGAACAGAACTAGAACAGAACTAGAACAGAACTAGAACAGAACTAAAACAGAACTAGAACAGAACTAGAACAAAACTAGAACAAAACTAGAACAGAACTAGAACAAAACTAGAACAGAACTAGAATAGAACTAGAATAAAACTAGAACAGAATTAAAGAACATAACCGAAGACAAATAACTTTAAACTTTCAGTGTATTCACATTTGCAACCCATGTAGATACGTATGTGAGTCTGCTTTTGTAAATGTTTTCCTGTTGTCTGGTATTTTTTACATGCGTGTAGAAGATTAAAAAGTATTAAAAAAACATTACAACTTTCATGTGCCATTATGTATTCTTTGTATTACGGGTATTTTTTCTATTGTTTTTTGCACTTTTTATAGTAAAATTCCTTGTTATGGATGTGTGGGCTTTTAAAAGATTTTCTGCTAACAATGGTATGAAAGAAAGGATATTAAATTAGTCAAAGCTTTTGCGTTGTTATAATTGAATGGAGTATTAAATTTTATGCTACCAAGCATGACAATAATAACGTTACCTTTATATCTTTGTTTTTATTAGGCGAAACGGTCATTATTTTCTCAGGAAATGTTAAATAAATATAACAAATTTTTTATGTATAAAACAAATGACTTAATTAACAAATTTATTAACTGAACAAGATGAAAAATAAAGGATAAATTTCGTTGTTTTTTTATTTACAAAAAGTTTGTTTAATTTAAAGGATTTCATTAAAATCAATATTTCACTTAAATTTCGATATTTATAATGAACTTACAACAATGTACTCGTACATTAAATCTTTTGTTTTATTTTCTGAATAAAAAACGCGCTGTTTGAATCTCATATAATATTATCCATTTTTATTTGTGCATTTTTGAAATGAGCTCATCAGCAAATGGCAACAACAAAAAGTACACTTTAACCAAAAACCACTTGAATATGGTTGAAAGTAAAGTGGGAAATCATTAAAAAGTCAACACTAGCGACAAATATCAACTTGTAACCGAGTTCGAGTACTTATTTGTCGCATCAAGTAGTTGCCAATGAGATGCAAAAATGAAACAAAAAAAAAATATGAAAAAAAAATTGTGGCAAATGCACAACATGAGATGACAATAAAAACATAAAATACAAACAACATAAATATTGAAATCCTTTTTTGTTCTTTAGTGATGGTAAAGTGAGGATAATTGTTGTCATTTGACAACATTTCAAAATTTCTATATATGAAATTGCTCTAATGCCTTAAGTTACCATGTCACCGTGTTTAATTATTTCATACTGTATGTCTCACTGGTGCATCTCTTGCTGTTATCCATAGAATGCAGTAGTAGTTAGACAATTTTGTACACAAAAATACATGCATATATGGATAAGTTTATATGTATGTATGAAGTATGTTTGTGTATTGAAAATAGTGGCAACTAGACAAACAAACAAATAAACAACATGTCCTGATTATGCAAGCACAAGTATGAATGAACATGCATTTTTTCAAGAGATTTGTAAATATTTATGAACAGCATATTTGTTTTCTGTTTTATTTCTAGATTTTATACACATGATAGAGATTAGAAAATGAATGAAGTGTGTGTTTTTGTATTTTTATATGCAATTCGTTGAAATTTACAAGTAGCAGAATTGTTTTCAAATAAAGTAATCGTTCTATAAAATATTAAATCAAAACATTTTGCTTTATTAAGCGATTAAACATTTATCTTACAACGATCACAAGCACAGTTCCTGTTCAGTTCTAGTTCAGTTCTAGTTCAGTTCTTGTTCAGTTCTTGTTCAGTTCTAGTTCAGTTCTAGTTCAGTTCTAGTTCAGTTCTAGTTCAGTTCTAGTTCAGTTCTAGTTCAGTTCTAGTTCAGTTCTAGTTCAATTCTAGTTTAGTTCTAGTTCAATTCTAGGTCAGTTCTCGATCAGTTCATATATAATTACCTTCGAAAACTTATAATTTTTCCATTAATTCGATTTTGTCTAATAATTGAAATCCTTCTCAGTGCCAAAAAAACTAATATATTCCTTTAATGAACTAAATAAACATTTAATGACTAATTTCCATAAACAATTGTTTTCTAATTGTAACAACGTAGTGTTGCGAAACATAACAATAATTAAAATAGTTTCTACCCAAATGCAGATGTTATTTTTTCCTCATTAGAAATATTGAATTATAGTTTATGATATTACAATTTGTATATAAATGATATCCATTTTTTTGAATGCGGACAAATGCAATTTAAAGTGTTTGTATTTGTATATATTTTAACACATCATATAGCAGAACCATTTAACTTTCAAAGATTACCTACATTTTTTAAACATTATTATTACGTTCAATTCTTTATTGTTTACATTATAAAAGAATAAACTCTGCCAATAAGGAATTTGTATTGATTGAAATTAAAATGAGCACATACGATTTCAAGCCAATCTGGCAATCAAATACCCAAAGGAATTACAATTGTTACAAGCCGGGGAGTGAGTAAGTGTAGTTAATTTCCTTTCGATAATTTTTTATTATTATTGCTCGCAAGAAAATTGAACAAACAAACATTGTACATACACACAAACATATGAATTTGCAACACTGTTAAAGGTATTTTTTTATTGTTTCCTTTTGTTGTACAAACACCTACCACTTAACTTATATAAAACATATTATTTTATTTAGCAAAAATTTTATTTTAAATAAAAATCCAACAACGATCTTTGGGGTATTGCCAAAGCAATCACATTTAAAATGTAACGAAATTGAAATTAAATCACAAAACGAAATACCGTCAAGTTTCCATAAACATTTTACAAAAAAAAACACATAAATAAAGAACTGAGATTGTTTTAATTTTACTAAGTGATTATTTTTACTCGCAATTCTCAAATTGAAACAAACATACATGTCATACTTACACAGATTCAAACATTTCTACTGTGTGCATGATGTAGCATGATTCTGTTGCGAAAAAAGTGTACAAATACCCTAGTGTTTAGATATTTGTGCTAAAATATGTTTGTGAGAAAGCCTTTTCTAGATCATAATTTTTAACGGTTTTGTATTGTCAATAATAAAAATCTGACATGTTTTAAATTGAGCGTTATTTTAACTTTTTATATGTAAAACAGTAGCACATAATTGTTATTGTAATTAAAAATTTATAAAATAAATGTGGTTTATTCTTCCTTGAACAGCTGGAACTGAACTAGAACTGAACTAGAACTGAACTAGAACTAGACTAGAACTGAACTAGAACTGAACTAGAACTGAACTAGAACTAGACTAGAACTGAACTAGAACTGAACTAGAACTGAACTAGTACTGGACTAGAACTGAACTAGAACTGAACTAGAACTGAACTAGAACTGAACTAGAACTGAACTAGAACTGAACTAGAACTGAACTAGAACTGAACTAGAACTGAACTAGAACTAACCTAGAACTGAACAAGAACTAAACTAGAACTGAACTAGAACTGAACTAGAACTGAACTAGAACTAGACTAGAACTGAACTAGAACTGAACTAGAACTGAACTAGAACTGAACTAGAACTGAACTAGAACTGAACTAGAACTGAACTAGAACTAGAACTGAACTAGAACTGAACTAGAACTGAACTAGAACTGAACTAGAATTGAACTAGAATTGAACTAGAATTGAACTAGAACTGAACTAGAACTTAACTAGAGAAAAACTAAAGCTTTTAATGTTATTTCCTTAACAATAGTTTTCATTATAATAACTATTAAGTAGTATGTATTTTATTTTTTATTCCATTCCAAATTATGACAAACACTTCAGAATGTCGTCAAATTCGTCAATAACATCATTACGATAATAATTTCAACATTTACAAATAATTTCCGACACCCTCAAGAATTCAATGTTGTTGCGACATGACAAATAATTCCACAAATCTTGTTTAGAATTTCAAGTTTTGCTGCACCAAACACTTGACAGTTTATGTTAAAGTACGAGTTAGTTGGTGGGTAGTGATACTGTTGTAGTAAGTCCCAGCAAAGAATAAAATAATATAATTTAATATTCGTTTCTTGTGTATCTGTAATACCCTAAATATAAAACTGTTACCAGATTTATGTTTGATTAAAAAATTTTTAAAATTTTTTAAGGTTTATCGTATAAAGGTAGCTTATATTAACGTTCTTAAATGAATAATTTTTAATGTAACATTTGGAATGTAACATTTGAAATCATTATAATATTGATGTAGGGTATTAAGTAAGAATGTTTTACCATCATTGTATGAGGTATGTTTTTGTTTGTTTCAACGCCAACACTTATGGGCAGACTGTGCAGTACTACACTCGATACTAGAGTATCAATGCGACAAAAAGTTATAACGACAGGAAAAAGGGAATGAAAATATAAAACAACAATTGAACCAAAAAAATCTATTGGAATTATAAAAATACAATAAAAATAACAACAATGTAGAGAATGGAGAGAATATGATAAGAATAAATTGTATACAGAAGTGTAGCAACAACTTCAAAATAAAATCCATTGAAAGTTGGTATTTCAGTTTGTTTTTTTTTTCTTTACTCGTTTTTGTGCAAAGGGACAAGTACTTGTAGATACATATACAATGTCTTTGTTGCAGATAATTGTAATTTGAGAATAAAATAAAGGGGCAGGATGATGCAAAAAAAAAAAAAAACGAAGTATTAAAGGACTATAAGAGGTGTTTAATAATCCCTTTTTAGTAATAATAGGGAATCGTGTGAGAAATTTTAATTTTTTGCAATAAATTTCACAAAAATTTTTCCTATAATATTGTGTAGAGAGCAAAACGGTTAAAATGTTTTAAACATTTACAGAACATCTCAAATCAAGATTGTGTTATTTACTTAATTAGGCACTAGGAAACGGAAATGAAACAAAAACTGATATCCTTATTAAAAAATACGTATTTTGTTTATGACATTATCCTTTATATTTTCCACTGTTTTTTTTCTTTTATGAAGACAATATCCTTAAGCCTTTCACTTTAAAGAGAAAAGGGTACAATTTAATCTATTGTCTTTGCCAATACAAGTATTTGTATTGTTGCATTTAAGTTAGTTTTATGTTGCATGCAACATATTGACAATAGATAATGCCGCTGCTGCAACTGAAAAGCTTATGTTACAAGAGAACAATAATAATATAAGTTGGTTGGAAGTTTTTCTTTTAACTTGAAGGACTTATTGATAAGAGAAGTATTTTATTTTTATACTCTACACTACTTTAGTGGGTAGGGTATATTGGGTTTGTGCTGATGTTTGTAACGCACAATAATATTGGTCCTAATCGTTTATGAATCATTTCCTGAGTCGATTATATCCGTCCGTCCGTCTGTCCATGTAAATCTTGTAATCAAACTACAGATCGTAATTTTAGAGATAATTCAATGAAATTTGGAATATGATCTTCTATTGTCCTAAAGACGAAGGGCCTGGCCCCCATAAAACTAAACCCCCGAATAGGACATGTAAACCTTGTAATCAACCTACAGGTCGCAATTTTGAAGATAATTTAATGAAATTTGGCACATGATCTGTTACTGTTCTATAGACGAAGTCTATTAAAAATAGTTAATATCGGTCAATTATTTCACCTAGCCCTCATACAACTGCACTCTCATCCGTCTGTCCTTCCGTCTGTCATTATAAACCTTTTAATCAAACTTCAGGTCGCAATTTTGAAGTTAATTCAATGAAATTTGTTATATGATCTTCCCAGGGTCGAAGCCTATTGAAAATCACTAAGATCGGTCCATTATTTAACCTAGCCTCCATACAACTGAACCCCCGAATAGGGCCTTTAAACCGGTAATCAAACTACAGTTAGCAATTATGGAGATAATTCAATGAAATTTGGCACATGATCTTCTGTGATACCGTAGACGAAGTCTATTGAGAATGGTTAACAAAGGTCCATTATTTCACCTACCCCCCATACAACTGAACCCGGCAAATAGGGCTTTTAAGTTCATAATTATGTTTAACGTACTCGTGTCTCGAAAAAAACTGCAAAATCATGTTCTATATTAATCTTGATGACCTTCATGAACTCTATAATTATAGGGCCTCATTTGACCTTAGCCGCCCTCATCAAAATTTTACTTAAATGTCCACAATTTCAAAAATTTGTTATTGCATTTGTAATTTCTAGAAAATAATTTTCCGAACATAGAAAAATTATATAAATATATTTTGTATTCTTTTAGATAGTTGTTGTTAACTTTGGCCGTTACTTCGTTCGTGGTAAATAAAACTTTCAGTTGTTACAGCTAAGTTGACGACAATCATTGGACGAGCATGATCATGACGGAGCGAAGATACAATTGTTGTCTGTCTATCAGTCATTAGCAACATTGGTTCATAAGTAACAGAGATTTATGGCAAATTCAACAAAAAATCTAAGATTTTTCAGATTTTCGCATTAACGATTCAAGATTTCAGCAAAATCGTCTGTGAAAAATTTCTATAAAAGGTAAGCATTAAAATATTGTTTTAAAATATTTCAAAAAATTCCAATTTAAATTATTTCATTCTAGGAATGAAATTTTTCATTATATATACGAAGTGTTACATACATATAACGAAAACATTTTATGGACGTATTTCATTCATAAATATTTGATATATGAGAAAAATTTTTAAAAATCCAGTATTTTCCAGATTCTCAGGAACTGATATTGAGTCGGTACGATTTAACCAATATCATTAGTGATAAATTTCTATAAATGGTAAGTCTTATATATTGTTAAAAAAATATTAAGTAAAAACTTTGCAATTTAAATGAAAAGTCGGTAATGAAAAGTTCCATTATCCTAACAAAATTGTTCATATTTATAACGAAGAACATCTTATGAACGCATTTCATTAGTTTGACTATAAAATATTACATTAATTTGTCAAACATTTTATTATCTTTATATTATCATGCCTTTGTAAATCAATTCATTTTATATGTCATCATTTTAGTTTCTAACAATTATTTAAAATCTTAAAAAAAAATCCCACTAAAAAAAGTATTATTCAAACTCATTGATCTATTATTGGTTGCAAATAACATAAAAATGCAGCTCGAGTTAAATCATTCATTTTCAGCGGAAATTCATTAAGAAGACTGAAATGAACAAAAAAAATGTCTTCAGGAAATCGTTATCCTTTTCTTTTTGTTTTGTCATTAATTGATGTTTTCCACACATTTTTTACTCGACTTGAAATGAATAAAACAGAAGGCATGTCAACAGTGACATTTTTGTGTCTTCTCCTCATGCTCATAATACTTAAACTCTGGCGATATTCTGCAAACTTTTTTTTTCATTCAACAGGCTTCAACAGCAATAGTTAGTTTTTTTTTGTTTTTGTCTAGTTTGTTTTTGTTTTTTGTAGCATATATTTCTTCAGTTTGTTATTCTATTCTATGCTGTGTTCTACTTCAATTCTATTCTATTCGATTTCAATTCATCGTTGTTTCAATAAAAGCTTAATGAAGCATTCATGACATAATCAAAAAAAAAAAAAACTTTTTTAGTGGCTAGTTAAGTTGGTAAGCATTTGTAACAATTTAAAGTGGTTACTGGGTTTACTGGGCACGAAAAAAAATCATCTAAAAATATAAGAGAGAGGAAAAAATGTGGACAATATGCTATGAGTCAGTCAGTCAGTCAGTCAATCACCCAATGAACCAAACAGCCAGCCATCCATCCATCCATCCATCCATCTATCCAATCGTTCAGTCATGTAATGATAATGATTAAATAGTTTAATGATTGATACGTGTATGTTGGGCAAGGGAATTTTATGTGTGTTTAGTGGTGTTAAGATGTGTTGTTGTTTTGGGGTTATTCTAGCGAAATTAAAATAATTAAAAGTTGATATATTTTAAAGGAGATTTCATTGGAAAATTTTATTAGTATCTAACTACATGCGGTGAATTCCAAAGAAGGATGAAATTTTCATCATTTTTTATCCCAGTTAGTTAGTTAATAAGTTAGTAAGTAGTTTAATAAGTTAGAAAGTCAGTTAGTTAGTTAATTAGTTATTTAGAAAGCCAGTTAGATAGTCAGGTAATGAGATATTTAGGTAATTAGTTAGGTAATGAGGTAGTTAGGTAGATATTTAGTTAGTTAGTTAGTTAGCTAGCTAGCTAGTTAGTTAGTTAGTTAGTTAGTAAGTTAGTTAGTTAGTTAGTTAGTTAGTTAGTTAGTTAGTTAGTTAGTTAGTTAGTTAGTTAGTTAGTTAGTTAGTTAGTTAGTTAGTTAGTTAGTTAGATAGATAGATAGATAGATAGATAGATAGATCGATAGATCGATAGATCGATAGATCGATAGATCGATAGATCGATAGATAGATAGATAGATAGATAGATAGATACATAGATAGATAGATAGATATATAGATAGATAGATAGATAGATAGATAGATAGATAGATAGTTAGTTAGTTGTTTAGTTAGTTATTTAGTTAGTTATTTAGTTAGTTATTTAGTTAGTTATTTAGTTAGTTAGTTTGTTAGTTAGCTAATTAGTTCGTTAGTTAGTTAGTTAGTTAGTTAGTTAGTTAGTTAGTTAGTTAGTTAGTTAGTTAGCTAGCTAGCTAGCTAGCTAGTTAGTTAGATAGAGATAGATAGATAGATAGATAGATAGATAGATAGATAGATAGATAGATAGATAGATAGATAGATAGATAGATAGATAGATAGATAGATAGATAGATAGATAGATAGTTGTTTAGTTAGTTGTTTAGTTAGTTGTTTAGTTAGTTGTTTAGTTAGTTATTTAGTTAGTTAGTTAGTTAGTTAGTTAGTTAGTTAGTTTGTTAGTTTGTTAGTTTGTTAGTTTGTTAGTTTGTTAGTTTGTTAGTTTGTTAGTTTGTTAGTTTGTTAGTTTGTTAGTTTGTTAGTTTGTTAGTTTGTTAGTTTGTTAGTTTGTTAGTTTGTTAGTTTGTTAGTTTGTTAGTTTGTTAGTTTGTTAGTTTGTTAGTTTGTTAGTTTGTTAGTTTGTTAGTTTGTTAGTTTGTTAGTTTGTTAGTTTGTTAGTTTGTTAGTTTGTTAGTTTGTTAGTTTGTTAGTTTGTTAGGTTGTTAGTTTGTTAGTTTGTTAGTTTGTTAGTTTGTTAGTTTGTTAGTTTGTTAGTTTGTTAGTTTGTTAGTTTGTTAGTTTGTTAGTTTGTTAGTTTGTTAGTTTGTTAGTTTGTTAGTTTGTTAGTTTGTTAGTTTGTTAGTTTGTTAGTTTGTTAGTTTGTTAGTTTGTTAGTTTGTTAGTTTGTTAGTTTGTTAGTTTGTTAGTTTGTTAGTTTGTTAGTTTGTTAGTTTGTTAGTTTGTTAGTTTGTTAGTTTGTTAGTTTGTTAGTTTGTTAGTTTGTTAGTTTGTTAGTTTGTTAGTTTGTTAGTTTGTTAGTTTGTTAGTTTGTTAGTTTGTTAGTTTGTTAGTTTGTTAGTTTGTTAGTTTGTTAGTTTGTTAGTTTGTTAGTTTGTTAGTTTGTTAGTTTGTTAGTTTGTTAGTTTGTTAGTTTGTTAGTTTGTTAGTTTGTTAGTTTGTTAGTTTGTTAGTTTGTTAGTTTGTTAGTTTGTTAGTTTGTTAGTTTGTTAGTTTGTTAGTTTGTTAGTTTGTTAGTTAGTTAGCTATTTAGTTAGTTCGTTAGTTAGTTAGTTTGTTAGTTTGTTAGTTTGTTAGTTTGTTAGTTTGTTAGTTTGTTAGTTTGTTAGTTAGTTAGCTATTTAGTTAGTTCGTTAGTTAGTTAGTTAGTTAGCTAGTTAGCTAGCTAGTTAGTTCGTTAGTAAGTTAGTTGAGTAGTTCAATGCAAAGAAATATCGAGCCCACGACTTCTGCTCTAAAATACTAGCACCAGAGGCCGTTTTCTTTCTGGAACACCCTTAATGTATATTTGTTTAAATGCATTGCATTCAGAGGTCTCTTTTCATTCACCAAAAAAAGGTTATAGTCCGATAAAAAAAAAACTTAAACAAAAGCGAACACAATAAGAAGCTATAGCAGCATTTGGTGACAATTAGTTTCAACTAAAATATTTATTATTATCCACAAAATACCAAGAAGAATAATTTTATTATATGCCAATAATAACACAAATCTTATTTAAAGATACTTCCATTAGATCCGCTATAGATATTTATTTTTAAAGTTTATGAAGGTATTTCTTTGTTTGGAACATATTTGACAAGACAAGTACCATCATTATTATACATTTACAAAAAATGTTATTTAAGTGATTTAAAACTTTAATCATCTTTATGTACGTAAGTATACAGTACATGTGTATTTTATGTATGAGTAATAATTTACATTTACACATGTATGAAGTCAATATTGTATGTATTTGTGTTCATTTTCTATTGTTTTTAGTACATTTTTTTTTGTAAGCGAATAATTGCTCATTGAATGGTCAATTGTAAAAAGCATGAGATTGAAATGTGAACATACAGTAATGTGTAAAGAATTAGCAGTATTTTTAAATCAGATATAAAAATCCATACATTAGCCAAAACATTAGACTATAAACTTTTCCACAAAGTGGACAATATACGCCAGTTCAGTTCTATTATAGTTTTAATTTACCTCTAGTTTAGTTCAATCTTAGACTATTAACAACTTAATGTTATTGTGCTATTTTTTCATCCTTAACTGAATAAATAAGTATTCAAAGTATTTGTGTAATTCATTTTGTTTAACAAAACACAAAAACTTTTCCCTACATTCATCGGATGTGGTTGGTCATTTCGCTGAGTACATTCTCTATGTTTTTTTTCCCGGTACACAATTATTTACAAATTTTTCCAAATCACATTTTCTATATTGATTTGTGGATTTTAAATTGTATGGCCTGCGGTAATGTGAAGTGAATGCTTGTTCATTTTTCTATAAATTGTAAATTTTGAAATATTTGTGGGAATATGAAGCTGAAATATGTATGTATATGTTGTAAAGCATAAAAAATAAATAGTTTGCTAATTACTCATAATTAAGCTATTTTAGCGGTACATTAGTATAATTGTGTTGAATTTTTAAAACAATTATTATGAAATATGCATACAAAAATTTCGTATCGTTGTTAATAAAAGTTCATTTACGCAAGCTGCGTCGTTGGAAATATTGGATGGAAGGGGCAAGATCAGGAGTATGTATAAGATCGGTTAAAACTTCTTGGTGTTTTGCAACCCGGGGGTAGATAGGTGCTACCAATACCTCTAGTCGGCCGGGACTATAAATTGGTGTTTACAGTCTACTGTCTGGCTTAGTCTTTACATAGATTGAAAAGAGGTCTAACCAGAGAACCACATAATCTGATACTACGGGTGGCCAGTTGGCCGCAGGACTATGTCCTAGCTGGTCAGTTGGTTGAGATTCTTTTGGGATCCACATAGTGGCTGTGATTAAAACCCAAATTCGTAGGAAGAGTGAGTTGCGTTTAAAAGACTGATATAAGGTAAAGTCAATATTTGGGAATAAGTTCGGTGCTGTTGCCGAAACAACAAATACACCACAGACGAGTGATTGTGGGACTAAGCGTTGGAAATGAATTGGTATTATTTGTACGGGATGAATGCGGACCTCACCTACCCGTCTACCTATAATAAATGTGTCGTATGTTTTTCTCTTATGAATGTGTCGGATAAATGAGATGTGTGCTGGGTTGTCTGTTGATGGATGAAAGGCATCATATACAAGTGATACCATTGAATTTTCTATCCTTGTCCTGATATGTTCAGTTCGGAATTACCATAATGCGTCCATGTGAGTAAGAACAAAGTCTTGACTTATTTGATGGATTCGTACTTCTGTCTAGCGTCTCCAGGTGTTGTTGCCAAATCAATAAGAGGCCATCCCATGTGCGTGGTTGTAAACGGATGTAATGTTTTACATGTCGGAAGTTAAGCAACGGGGCAGCAATGGTCAAAGATTAGATAGCCGAAGAACTTGAGGAAAGTGCTTGTACATGGACCGGTATATCCATGTACAAAAATTGCCATCTGAGTTCTTCATTGAAATATTCAGGGGCCATTGTGGTAGACCATTGTCAAGTGTGCCCAATGGATGAAAAAGACCAGCGTGAACTAACTAACTAACTAACTAACTAACTAACTAACTAACTAACTAACTAACTAACTAACTAACTAACTAACTAACTAACTAACTAACTAACTAACTAACTAACTAAATAACTAACTAACTAACTAACTAACTAACTAACTAACTAACTAACTAACTAACTAACTAATTAACTAACTAACTAACTAACTAACTAACTAACTAACTAACTAACTAACTAACTAACTAACTAACTAACTAACTAACTAACTAACTAAGTAACAAACTAACTAACTAACTAGACTATAGACTAGACTATATGCTATAGACTATACTGTAGACTCGACTATAGACTAGATTATAGACTAGTCTATACTAGTCTAGACTATAGACTAGACCATAGACTAGACAATAGACGTGATTTTGGACTAGACTATACCCTTGACTATAGGCTATTCTATAAAATGGAGTATAGACTAGTCGATTTCGATAGGGAATACCCTAATGTATTAAAACCTTTTTTGAAGCTCTACATCTTTTCTATACTGAATAAAAAACTCAATGTATTCCAAGTGGTTGTGGAATGATTGATAGGCCAAAACGTAAGTAGAGTGATGGTAAAAATAACATCATCACCAGCATCATCGTAGTCGCCATCATCATCGTCATGATCATCATCGGTAGCATTAAAAGCATTCAAAATAGCAGTTTAATCTTCATTTGAACAACTAAAGCTGCATCAAACAATTGTGTCATGTTTTATTCCATCGATTGTGCTGAATGTACATTTTTCAGGATTGCTTTCAATGGCTTTTGTTTTTGCATGATGTGTATCCCGAAACAAGTTCTCCACCACCCGCCACATTGTCATTCTGGCATTTTTACTGTTGTTGTTGTTTTTTTGCATTACGCATCCCTGATAGTTCATTCATGTAACTAGTTGCCTTTAAATGGCTGAATTATTGTTTGGGAACACAAAATTGTATGTCGTCATAGTCCTCATCATCAGTTGAATATGTATGTGTTTTTTTCCCATTTTTTTGGTTTTATATTGTTTGATGATGATGTCGTCCATCGTCTATGTTTAAAAATTTGTTTTTTGAGTTAAATTTTATTCTCTTGTTTTCAGTTGTTGGGTAGATTAGTTAATTTGTCATTGGATTTTTTCACTCTAAATAGTTAGGAAAGTTCAAACAAGCATGCATGGTATGTTAGGCTGCAACAAATCTTAAGTACCCTCCAGTTTTTCGCTTGTCTAACATTTTTGTCTTGATCGATTTTATCCAAGAGAAATAATATTTTTAAAGATTTCAATCAATTCAATGTGCAGGAAGGTACATTTTATTTCAATGTAGAGATCAATACGTAATATTTTGAAAAACTAAACTCAAATATCGACTTACAAATAACATTGTGTTACAAACAGAATGACAAAATCCATTTACCCCCCCCCACAATTTATTGCTGTTTATGCACATGAGAAAATGTCATTAATCTCGTGAAAACAAATTTGTTGGCCAATGTTGATGAATTTTGTAAAGGAATGGATTTTGTTAAAGTAATTGGTGTTAATTTGCAAGTTTTTGAAAAATTTAGTATAATAACTAACTTCAAATTTAAATAACTTAATAGAATGCAGACTAGACTAACTAACTAACTATAGACTAGACTATAGACTAGACTATAGACTAGACTGTAGACTAGACTATAGACTAGACTATAGACTAGACTATAGACTAGACTATAGACTAGACTATAGACTA
>NC_060950.1:15328962-15331384 GCF_022045245.1 Lucilia cuprina
TATCTATCTATCTATCTATCTATCTATCTATCTACCATCAATCTATCTATCTAACTATCTATCTATCTATCTATCTATCTATCTATCTATCTATCAATCTATCTAGCTATCTATCTATAACGTTTGTTTGGTATTAAAAAGAAGCAATATCGGTTCAGGTTATATGGCCCACTATAAAAATCGTCCGAAAAGCAGTTTTAGGAACCAAAGCTCGTACCAGTAATATTGGTTCAGTATAGACCCTATCCTCCATATAAGGTCCATTTTTGAAAATGACTATAACTCTTATTAGCAGCATAACCAAGATTGGGAAGGGTCGGTGTTTCACTGACCTATACAGGATCTCCTTCAGAAATGCGAGTACAATAATGAATTTGGATGTAAATAAATCTTGTATGAGCCAAAATCTATCCAAACTTCCATTAGAATCGGTCCATAATGGACCCGACCCTAGTTAAGATCCATGTTATTATAAACTTTATAACTGAAATTTATTCGAAGGATTATTAGTCAGTAAATTTATCGATTAATCGTTCGACGTTTAATTTTTTGAATATCCTAGCTTGAACCCCCTCCAGAAACCCGTCCAAAACGATTACTTCTTCTTCAGTCATAAACAGCTACCTCTTAGGGTTAACAAATTTTATTTGGATAACAAAAGTAATTCATTGCTTCTCATTATGGTCTTTTGTTCGATTTAACATACATACTTTCAGGGTTACATATTAAGAAAGTAAAGTTCTCATGTTCTACTATATAATTTAATATAAGATTTAAATCGTAATTTTTACTGATTAATAAAAAATCCTGGTGACAAAAAATTCTTTTGTATTGAATTAAACTGTTCAAAATATGGACCAAGTCGAGCTTACATAAACAAACATTAATGACTAGTTTTATTCAGCCAGATATACTTGCTATAATGCAATCAACAGCACCACAATATTATTAGTGTAGGGTGCAAAAAAGTATAAATTACTATAAAAGTGTGTGTGTGTACAGGACTAAAAGTTTTTAAATTTAAAAAGAAATGAATGAACCACTAGAAAAGTTTTCCTGTTTACTAAGTTAACCAAATAACATTATTCGTATTTTCTTTTGCGCGTTTATTGTTATTTTGCTGTTGTGTTGCCTCTTTGCCGTTTGCCTGTAGCTAAAACTAAAACATGCTTCCAACTAACTTACTTGCAAACATACATACTTGCAGGAGCAAGTATAGAAAAAACATTTTGTGACAAAAAGGATGTGTTGTATGGTTGTGTTTTTAAGCAAATTGCTTTTGTTTTGTAACTAGGGATTTTGAAGCATAAACGGATGTGTAAGCGACTTTTTCTTGCGTTGCATTTTTGTTGCTCGTTTCAAAAAGAAAACAAAAAAAAAAGAACTGAAAACTTATATGTCCCTTTTGCATACGTACTTACATACATACATACATTCACTTATGTCGTTTAAACATTTACATCACTAACAACTACATGCAGCAAGGCAAGCAACATCAATGTTGACTTTTCCTTACATTCTTATAGTACAACCAAGACAAATGCATGGCAAAATGCTGTATACCACCAGTATAGATTTATGCATGTTTGAGTGCGTATTTTAAGGAAAAATAACTAAAAATTGTCCTTGCTATATGGCGCCATTGTCAACATCATTTGTCGCCATTATATGGCTTACATATGTAAAGTATTCATACATATCTTCTTTTCTTTTCTCTTCCACTTAACATCCTTTTCATCTTTAGTTTATTCGACTTCTTTAGCATTTTCTATCTATTTGTTTAATTTAGCTCTGGGTAGCTTTGACTACAACAGCATCATAAAATGTATTTGAATTAGAATTCTTGTGTGTTGCACCAAAAAAAAATAAAAGTTTTATGTTTTCTTTATGCAATTTTTTCTTAGCAGCCGGGCATGTTTGCATATAGTATTTTAGTTATGCATACTTTTACCAACCCCTAGTTTATTGTTGCTATTTTTCATGAAGTATCATTCCTTTTTTCTTTTGTATTGTGTGAATATTTTTTTTTTCTTTTCTACTTACAATTATGCGTATACTCTAAGCTGGCTATGTTAACAAATTGTAAACTTTATTATACATGTCACTTTACTTCATTCCCCTAAAAATACATTGGCTCAGTGTTTTTATAAGTATGTATGTTTTTCTGTTATTTAGTTCTATAGTATGAATTTCAACTAATATTGTTGAAATAGGGAAAATAATTAGTTGTGATGAAAGTAAGTCAGCAAATTTTGCAAATTATGTATGTAACTCTAGTCTAGTTTATAGTCTAGTCAATAGCCTAGTCTATAGCCTAGTCTATAGTTCAGTCTATAGTCTAGTCTATAGTCTAGTCTATAGTCTAGTCTATAGTCTAGTCTATAGTCTAGTCTATAGTCTAGTCTATAGTCTAGTCTATAGT
>NC_060950.1:15331484-15333985 GCF_022045245.1 Lucilia cuprina
GTAAGTTAGTAAGTTAGTAAGTTAGTAAGTTAGTAAGTTAGTAAGTTAGTAAGTTAGTAAGTTAGTAAGTTAGTAAGTTAGTAAGTTAGTAAGTTAGTAAGTCAGTAATCTAGTATGTTAGTAATTTAGTAAGTTAGTAATTTAGACTAGACTGAACCTTAGTCTAGACTATAGACTACAGACCATAAACTAGACTATATACTAGTCTATAGACAAGACAATAGATTCGACTTTAGGCTTAACTATAGACTACACTATACAGACAATAGATTAGACTTTAAGCTAATCTATGGATTAGACTGTAGACAACACAAATATCGAAAATACTTTAAACTATACAATAGTCTTGGCTATAAACTAGACTATAGACTAGACTATAGATTAGACTCTATACTAGACTGTAGACTAGACTATAGACTAAACTATAGACTAGACTATAGACTAGACTATAGACTAGACTATAGACTTGACTATAGACTAGACTATAGACTAGACTATAGACTAGACTATAGACTTGACTATAGACTAGACTATAGACTAGACTTCAGACTTGACTATAGACCAGACTATAGACTAAACTATAGACCAGACTATAGACTAAACTATATACTAGACTTTAGATTAGTCTATAGACTAGACTATGGACTAGACTATAGTCTCCGCTGTATACTTGACTATGGACAGGACCATAGAAAGACTATAGATTAGACTTTAGACTGCACTATATACCAGGATTGAGACTAGTCTATTAATCACAAGTTTAGAGGTTCGAAAAAGTGCCGCAAATGTCGTGTACTGATTTTGACAATTTGCTACGGATGGTCCGTTCCATAGCTCTTCTTGAAAAGTCTGCATTAACTTAATCTCCCTTAAGTGATAATCTGTAACGTTGTATTTTTACTTTCAATATACATAAGTAAGTCGAAGAACCATTCATACATAACATAAGTAATAGGGATTAATTGACGTTAATCTTCTCAAATCAACTACTTTTAAAAACTATTGATCAATTTTTGCCTTAACTAAATTAAAAATAAATTCAAAAAAAACAAAAATCCTTCAATAATTTTCCCATTTTAATTTCATTTTTCTGCTGAAAATTCTATTTAAAATTTTTGCACAAATTTTCTTATTCCCCAGAATCTGCTTTAAATAAACGCGTGAAAGTTCAACACACAAAACTTTTTCGAGAAAAAAACCACAAAAACTTATGTGACAAGGATGGAATGGTCTCCCAAAAGGACTACGCCAATATCATTTTCATATAGTGCGCTGCTAACAACATTTTTGCATAGCGCATCAAGAACAACAGCAACAACAAACAAAAAGTTTTTCACAGCTTTTATTTGACACATGAATACATTTTATTGGAACGAGCGATAGAGGAAAAGATAAAATTATGGGAATGACTGGTTGGTTGTTGGTGGTTGGTTGGTTGGATACCAGTGATAATAATAATGTACATTAAAAGGAAAACTTGAATAAACTTAAGTTAGTTTAGTAATTCTTTGAAGTTGGTATTGTCTTGAAATAAACCTTAAACCTCAAACAGGGAGTGAGATGGATGGACGGACAGACAGACAGACAGAAAGGCATAGAGACAAACAAATAGACAGACAGATTACTTAAGGATTTAATGTTGAATTTTGAATTCTGCCTAAAGATGCTGCTAGAAAGCCACAAAACATAGTACCGAGAATGGGCAAGTTGTGTAACAAGTTTTAAAAAGAAGAAGATAATATATGAATTGAAGGAACATGAACATGAATTTGTTATGTAAACGACCGTAAAAACTAAATTTGGTGGTGATGATGTTGTTAGTGGTAATGGTCTTTGTAGATTCATATAAACTGATTTGATTTTTAATAATACATCTAAGACCTCACCTCCTTGATGGAGAAACATATTTAAATGCTACGTACTGATGTGTTTGTGTGTGTGTGTGAATTTGTTTGGTCCATATGAAGTGATTTAAAGTTCAAATATGTCTCAAGTTTTTTGTGTATTTACAAGAGTATGAGTTTCTGTGGAGTGAAAAGAATATAGACACTGCGGCAAATGTCACTTAAGAAATGCGCGAAGAAAGAAACTTTTTAATTCATTTTTTCTTTTGTGTTGAAACAACAATATCTGGTATTTTTGTAAATTACTTTAATTTAACCTATAAAGTGGATAGACATTTTATTTAACTACCTAACTAACTAAATAAATAACTAACTAACTAACTAAATAACTAACTAACTAACTAACTAACTAACTAACTAACTAACTAACTAACTAACTAACTAACTAACTATCTATCTAACTATCTATCTATCTATCTATCTATCTATCTAACTATCTATCTATCTATCTATCTATCTATCTATCTATCTATCTATCTATCTATCTATCTACCCATCTATCTATTTATCTATTTATCTAACTATCTAACTATCTATCTATCTATCTATCTATCTATCTATCTATCTATCTATCTATCTATCTATCTATCTATCTAC
>NC_060950.1:15334085-15336587 GCF_022045245.1 Lucilia cuprina
TATAGTCAAGTCTATAGTCTAGTCTATAGTCTAGTCTATAGTCTAGTCTATAGTCTAGTCTATAGTCTAGTCTATAATCTAGTCTATAGTCTAGTCTATAGTCTAGTCCTTTTTTTTACTTTTAGTCTACAGTCTAGTCTATAGGCTGGTCTATAGTCTAGTCTATTTTCTAGTCTATTTTCTAGTCTGTGTTCTAGTCTATAATCTACTCGATAGTTTATTCTATAGTAGAAAACGTCATTATTACCATGATTATCGTAATTCCATTGTTATATTCATTCCTGCCACCCCTTTAGGACTATTGTGCTTAATTTATTTTTTTCGTCTTTGTTTTTTTAATTCTCATTTAAAAACTCTTTTACTTACTAAATGATGTACTTTATAATTTATACAGAAAAGAAAAAGAATAATAAAATTTATGTCTTACAAACAATTGAATTTATAACTCAGCTCATCACAACTTGAGTCGATTAAAGAAGGAACAAATAACAACATTATTCTTAGTGTACTTATTAAGAGCCACCATTGTCATTGCCGTAATGCAAAGAGTTTGTTAACTCAAACAATCAAATAAAGCCAACAAATGCTTCGTCACACAATAATAATAATCATAATGACAATAAAGTAGAAATCTTCAAAATGACTAACATTTTGTGTGTTAATAATCCAAACCAAAAAAAAAAAAACAAATAAACTTTTTAAGCAAATCGAGAAAATGTATATGTATGTATGAAGTTGTCATTATGAATGTTGAAGGATTTTGTTTGTAATCATTGGAAAATAATGACTGTTTATTAGAAAAGTTTTACGCTTAAAGCATAAAACTTAAATTGTAAAATTTTTGTTTATTTGGTCATTTGTTTTTAGGTTTTGCAAGTGATAAGGAATAGTAGATGTTTATTGTAGTATAGTATGGTTTCTTATTCTTATAGTATGGTTTCAGAGTTATAATCCCAAATTTATAAATATTTAAAAAAGTTATTGATGGTTTATTGTAACCTAAAATAAGCGATGAATACGGGGGATAGTATTTAGAAGAAATTTGTTAGAGTTAACGTATAATTGATATAACTTAAAAAGAAAAAAATTTAATTAAGGAGAGTTTCTAAAGATTCGCTTAAAGCACTGTTATAATAAAGGTTATAAAATCATAAGTAAAATTAGCGATGTTGGGTTTTGATTGATGTTTATAAAGAAAGAACAATGGAAATTAAAATTAAAAATTTTTGAGATTTTTATTAAAATTTATCAAATTTTTATTAAAAATTATTTAATTTCTATTAAAAATTATTTGATTTTTATTAAAATTTATTTAATTTTTATCAAAATTTATGTAATTTTTATGAAAATTTGAAAAAAAATACAAACATAAAGCGAATACTTATTATGTATGTATTACAATTAAATATCAATCATACGCTCTGTATCTTAATTAAAAACAAAACAATTTAGATTGTAAAATTCTTATAATTAAAATTACCGCCAATTAGTATTTACCACTATTATTAACCGTTAAACAGAACGGCGCATGTTTGTTTAAAATTTAAGAGAACTTTGAAAGTAAACGTAAGAGAAATATTGACTTAAATGATGGATTTGTTGTTGTTATCTTAAATTTATATGTAGTTTAGGAACTTTTGTTTGTTTGATTTAAATTTTTTTTATAAACTATTTAGAAATTTTTCAAAATTAAAAATAAAAATGTAGAGACCAGAATGTCGTCTCGTCCATAGTCCACAGTATAGACTAGACTATAGCCTGGAAGATAAGTAGTATAAACATTGTTCTGGACTATATACTACACTTATATTTTATATTTTACATTTTACATCACTATGGTCTGGTTTTTACTCCAGGCTGTGATCTATTGTATAGTTCAGAATACAATCTAATCTAGTTTATATTTTAGTTTATAGTCTTGTCTATTTTAAAATGCATAGTCTATTCTACAGTACAGTCTGAAGTCTTAACTATTGTTTAAACTATATTTCAGATAGATATTCTTGTCTATAACATAAATTATGTTTATGATCATGTCTAGCGGACTTCCGACTAATCTATAGTTCAGAATATAATCTTGTCTATAGCACATGCTTAATTCTATAATTATATAGCCTACAGAACATATAAGTAATTGTATATCTTAAAATCCAGTCGATATTGCTGTTTATAGTCTAGTTCTAAGTCCACAATATAGCCTAGTCTGTAGATTGTCTATAGTTTAATCGATAGTCCATTTAATCGATAGTCCATAAATAAACTAGATTATTTATAGTCCAGACTATAGTTCAGTCTATAGGTTATAATCTAGTCTGTAGTTTATAATCTATTCTATATAGTCTATAGTTTAGTCTATAGTCTAGTCCATATTCTAGTCTATAATCTAGTCCGTATTCTATTCTATAGTCCAGTCTATAGTCTAGTCTATAGTCTAGTCTATAGTCTAGTCTATAGTCTAGTCTATAGTCTAGTCTATAGTCTAGTCTATAGTCTAGTCTATAG
>NC_060950.1:15336687-15342900 GCF_022045245.1 Lucilia cuprina
TGAACTAGAACTGAACTAGAACTGAACTAGAACTGAACTAGAACTGAACTAGAACTGAACTAGAACTGAACTAGAATTGAACTAGAATTGAACTAGAACTGAGCTAGATATTTTACCTGAATTAAAAATTCCCCAAAAAAAAATTACTTAAAACATTACATGAAATCAATTAAAGATTTTATGAAAATTTAAAGTGTTTTTGGTTTGAGATAATATTTTACAAATTACATACTTACAAATATTAAGAAACAAATATCATTTTTTTAGCATTAACAACAATTTTATGCTATAACAATGACAGCTGTCAGTTAAAATTTGTTGAAATATGAGAAAGTAAAATGTAGAAATAGTAAATTTTATAAGCTGAAAAGTATTTCATTACATATTTATATGAATGTATTTATGTATAAATAATAAGGAAATTTGACTATTGAAATATTTTAAAAATAACTAAATATGATTTGTTATTATTATGTATTTGAAATGAAATGAAATGAAATGTATACAAGTATTAATTATTTAACATAAAATAACTGGAAATGTCAGTTTCTTTAAAAGAAATATAATGTAATGATATTTGAAAAGCAAAAGTAGAAAAATAATACAAAATTATTAATATTACACAATATTAGATAAATTACATCCACCATAGAGGTAAATAAAATTGAGGCGGTAATGAATAACTACTTCTTTATGACTTTAACTAGAAATTTCAATACTAGATAAAATTTTACTGGAATACATTTACAAAACAAAAGGGATTTCTGTTAAAACAAATATCTTTATAACTTTATTTACTTTTTATTGCGGCGCAGCTCGCCGGGTAAGCTAGTAATTTCTAAAATAACTTTAATTTATACAAATATTCCTAATAAATTTTCTTTCAAGTACATATATTCCTTATTGCCTTGCATAATTTACAAATATGAAATCTTGAACTTTTTTAAGTGTTTTCCTTAGAAATTTTGTAAAACTTTATTCTATTACGTGTATAAATAGAATGTCATCATGTCGAAAAGTTCTTGATTCATTTTATTTCTTATTTTGTGGGTATTTTTTTTTCTTGTGCAGAAATTAACAAAATATTGTCAGTATTTAAATGTCAGTGAAAATATTCACTATTCACAAAAATATTCTAATATTATTTTTGTGAAATTCGTACCGTCTAAAAAAGTAAGAGAGAGAGAGAGTAAAACACTCAAAATAAAATATTTATAAAATTTTATTAGAAGATACACAAAAAATTGTATTAGTTCCACAACTAGTTTTAGCATGATTACAGTACGAACTAGTTCGGACGTATACTTTTTTTAGAAAAGTAAGAGGTCTTTATTCGAAGCTAATATACCCTTCACTTTAGCGTGTTTGATAAGGTTAAGTTATGTGCGAATGCTCGCAAGCTAGGCCTAGTTGCACATCCTTAGCTATTCTTAGAATTGTCATTCTCTTAACATAAGAGAATGGCTTCTCTCCCTAATTTCGTTGACTATGTCATTCTTGCGATCTCCATGAAAAGCAGTCAGTGTTTCTAATAAAACCGATCATGTTTACTAGTGACACATCTCTAAGACATTCCAAATCATGGAAAAGAGTTCTACCAAGATAGAGTAATCTGTGATCTTGTAAGGCTCGGAACAGAAGTTCGTTCAAACAACTTTCAGTAGCTGCAACGTGAATAGCCCATACGTTGAGACATATGTTCAATCATAGATTACCTAGTAGTTATACCAGTGAGAGTTCTTATTACAAGAAAAGAGAGTTCATTATCAGAGTGGTCCAGAGCAGTCTCAATACTCTACAAGTTTTGATATTTAACAACCTGAGTTCCGTCTCTTTCAAAGCCTAGACATCTATCAGTTAGGTTACGTGGATTGCTCTTGTCTGATAGAATTATGGAAGATTTGGATCCTGAAGATATCTTGGGTCTTAAGTAAATTGATTTAAACAGACAAGCAGACAGAGGGACAAATAAATAGACAGACGGACATGACTTAATCGACTCTACTATGCATAAGAATCAAAGAATGATTTGTATATTTTAAAAACTTTCCTATTAAAGTTTTATTGATTCAATTCCATGTTTATTACTAACTTTTTTTCTTGAGTGTAATGTTCAAATTTCATTGAAAACATTACTCAAGAAGACAACATTTCCCCCCAAAAGAAGAAAAAGTTTAAGAAAACAAACAATATGTATAACTGTATAGAACATGATGAAATTGAACTGATGCAACTAACAGAAATAAAACAACAACAATGACAACATTACAAAATGTTGAAAGTTGCACTAATTGACATTGAAATGTTAAAAGAACTATGAAATTTTTTTGTTAGTACTTGCCACAAAATCGTACAGCAACCAATATATTTGATGCACAATACTAAACGAAATATAACTTCAAGGTAAGAAAAATGTTTTCAGTTGTATGCTCTATTGATGCAGTGTTTTAATATTGATGCAAACAAAACACACACCCACCTGTCGTACATGTTTCCCAGAAAGAAAATAATTGACATTAAATTAATTAGAATCTTTGCCAGAACTTGCATTTGTAGTTGTTCATTTATTTTCATTTATGCCATCACGATTTTTACTTTACTACTTTTGGTGTTTTCATACTTTTTTTCCCTTTTGTTTTCATCATTATCACGTAAAGCTAAAAGTTTAACTTCCTACTCCTTCAATATTAGTTGTTGGTTGTCGTAGGAGTAGCTGTTCACTTGGTGTCTCTATGTTTTTTTGGTGTATAGTCTATTACTAAAGTAAAATGCAGGCATTTCAACATATACTTCCAGTTTTATTCACTTATGCGAAAAACTGCACATATACTTAAGCAAATACACATTTATATATGTATATGTTTGTAGCAGATACATTTATTTGTATGTATATACATACTTTATTATCTTTACCACTTTTTTAAATTACAGACAATGTTCAGACAGACTAAAAGATAGAGCAAAGTAGAGGGACAGACAGACAGTCGTAGAGACGGACTAACTGAAAGATAGAAATGTTTATTAAGGTGTTTACTTTTATCTTCAAATTGTTTTATTTATTTTTTAAATTTATTTTTCATCACACATTATTCATCTTTCTGCATAAAATTATATTTGTTTTTAAAATCTCTAAAACAAATTACAAAAACTAAACTTATTCCAAAATCTTTAGAAAATTTAAAATTTTGACTTCGATTACCATTCCCTGAAATGTTTTTTATTAAAAATAATATAAGAATTAAAATTTCTTTTAGAATTTTTCATAGTTTTTATTAAGTTTGCAAGAATTTCATCAAATAAATATCAATTATACGCCACTCATAACTAATTCACATAAAATTCAAAAAATCGAAAATAAATCGAAATAAAACATTACCAGAACTTGCTAATGTAGGCACTGTATAAGGTGTTTTAGTGTCATTGTCGGGGCCTGTTTTGAGAGCCCTTCCCAATTTTGGAAAGGGCAGCTACACTTTCTTCTAGCGAGTTATTGATTGTACAACGTTATCATTAGTGGCTACTGATGGTATGGTATTAAGTTTTTTAGAATTTTTTGAGGCTTGTATAAAAATTAAAATTTCTTTTAGAATTTTTCATAATTTTAAGTAATTTTGCAGGAATTTCGTTAAATAAATATCAATCATACGCCACTCATAACTAATTTACATATTCTTAGTTGTCAACTTACCATGAGACCTGATCGCATTTTTCTTCGATCTTGTGGGAGATTCCGATTGAGTAATTATGATTTCCTAAAGCTTCCTCCTCGATGATCCAGATAATCTTTTCTTAGTAGGTAGGTAGTTTAGATATGATATCCCTCTCCTCTTTCAACATTTGCTCTACTTCATCGTTTTTGGGATGTCCTATATGGTTATGTTATTAACATCTGAGGATTCGGCGTCAGGGCCCTCATCTACATATATTTAAAGGCTGACGTAGCTTAGAACTCTCTCCGTGTACATCCTTCTCTTTCACACCTATGTTTTTGCCAATGACATGCTGTCGCAAGGCCAACGTATCCATTTGAGTAGTTGTATTTTGCTCACGATTGCAGGATGACGACGACACATTATTCGCGAATAAATCAACACTTACCGCCGTTACTGGGTTACTTAGGCCCTGCACCGTAACTTTTATATTTTTATTTCACAAATTAGTTTATTCCGGTATTTTGGTCTGAGGAAGTGGTGGACAATCAGAAAGAAGACAGATGGTTCATCACCACCTCGGTAGGAATAATTAAACAAGTTTTTAAATGATAATTTCAAATGTTTTTGCAAAATTTTTCACTAAATAATATTAATCATACGCCATACCGAACAATTTCACTTAAAACATTTTAAATCGAAAACTATACAAGATTAGCGTCGTCCCATGGAGAATATTAATCAACCTAAACTTCTTTATTAAATATAGAAAATCTTCACAAAAATAGATATTTTGACAAAATTTTAAGAAAATTTTAGAATTTTCATTTTGATTCTTAATGCTTAAAGTGTTTTTAGTTTAAACTATAACAAAATTCTTAAGTTTTGAAAAAAATTTTAAAGAATTTTTACAATTTTGTAAATTTTTCCCTAAATTAATATCAATCATACGCCACCTATAACTATTTTAGTTGAAACATTATAACTAGAAAACAATAAAAGATTTTTAAAAAATTTAAAGTGATTTTATTTTAAAAATAATTAGATGTAAAACTTGGCATCAATTTTTATATATATCCTTTAAAAATCATTATAAACTAAAGAATTTTTTAACAAAATTATTTTTTAGTTTTAAACAATTTTTAAAAACTTTTCCTAAAATAATATCAATCATACGCCACCGTTTTCAAGGTTCAACAATCTATGAAGACTCTTAGAAATTTAACCCGAAAAAGTGAAATGTTACCACCCTAATTCATATGAATAGATAGAAAGATATAGTGTAAAAGACTGGCAGGCAGCAGACAGAGACATATAGAGACAATGTAAATGTTTGCGGATATTGTCATGTTGCACTTTTTTTCTATCTGTTTCACTATTAATGTTACAGCTACTGCTGTATGTATGTTAAATGAATATATGCAGTTGCATCAAGATTTCAATGCCAATAATTATAAGTAAAAAGTCTTTGTTTTTCAACAACAAAATCTTTTAATACTCTATTGTAGGCAAGAGCAACCATTTATAAGTAAAAAGTAATTAATAATACTTGGAATATACTTAAAATAATAAGGAGAAAAAGTTAATATTTACGTTTTTAATTGCACTCAAAACACTATTAAACAGTTTCCTTAAAAATTTTTTGAAATACTTTAACTTTTTTTTAAGTAGTATTTCATAACAGTCTTCTTTTGCTGTTTAGTAATTTAGTGTTGCTGCTTTTGCTTTATATTTCAAATGCTTAGATGCTTTTTTTTAATTTTCTATATTCATTTTTGCAGTCCTTGCAGTTTTGCCTCTTCTTTTAGCTTTTTGTTAAAAGTTGATTAATTCTTCTTTTTAATTTCCTTTCAATTAATATTGATTTTAAAAATCACAAATTTAATTAAATTTATAATGCCACAATGCTAGTCTAGAGTATTAAAAACGTGTGTCTGCAAAAAAAAATATTTAAAAGGACAGGCAGTTGTTATTAGAAAATTATAAGCATTTTTGAAGAGAAGATAACTACTACACAAACAAGAAAAAAGTTGATGGACTAAAAAAATCCGGTCTATTCTATACAAAAAATATACTATAGTCTAAACTATACACTAAACTATTGTCTATACTAAAGACTTGCTTGAATTAAACTCAAATCTATACTACAGACTGGACTATACGCTAGACTGTTAACTAGACATAGTCTGGAAAATTGACTATATAAAATCTTATTTTAGACTAGGATATATAGTTTGGACTATAGTCTAGACAATATATCAGATTATAGTCTGGACTTTAGAATACTAGACTTTGGACTAGACTATAGACTAAAATAGGCTGTCGACTAAACTAAAGACTAGACTAGAGATTATAAACTAGACTAGACTTAACTAAAGACTAGACTATAGACTAGACTGTAGACCAGACTATAGACTTGACTGTAGACTAGACTACAGGCTAGACTGTAGACTACACTATAGACTAGACTATAGAATAGACTATAGACTATACTATAGACTAGACTATAGACTAGACTATAGACTAGACTATAGACTAGACTATAGACTAGACTATAGACTAG
>NC_060950.1:15343000-15344311 GCF_022045245.1 Lucilia cuprina
ATAGTCTAGTCTATAGTCTAGTCTGTAGTCTAGTCTATAGTCTAGTGTATAATCTGGTCTATAATCTAGTCCATAGTGTAGTCCATAGTCTACTCTATTCTAAAGCTCAGTCTATATAATTCCTTTAGAACTTTAATTAAAATTGTCCATGCCTGATAGAGAATGTATGTTGTTTGATTGCATTGATGAAGATGAGATATTATAGCAATGATAGATAATCTCTGTAAAATTCTTCAATTAGTTCTTGAAATTATTTGGCAGTCATATAGTTAGTCTGGCTGTGGGTACATCTATTCATACATTCATTAACAAGAAATTTCACAAATTAAATACTATTGTACTAAAAGTATGCAATGTCTTCGAAATGCAGCAATAATAATTATTCTAATAAACATTTATATACTAGTGTATGTATGTAATCTATGTATTACTTACATAGATTGGAATAATACAGGGTTGTATTTGAAAAGCTAGAACTGCATTATAAGTTAACCCAAAAATTCTTTAATAGCACTTTTTCGAAGTTATTTTTCTGGGAGCTTTTAACACATCAGGGCCCTCTTTATCAATTAGGGTTTTCTAATACCTGCTGACTTCATTTATGCTCATTATACATAAACATGGTATTATTTGTACACAGTATAATATTTTGGACGGAATAATTGTACTGATAAATATTCATCTATTAAAGGAAATAGCTTCTCTAATAAACATACTTACTTACAACAGTTCTAAGTATTTTACAAAACAGGAATAAAATAAGTAAAGCAGTAATAAAATATCTTTGATAGACATGTGTATATAAACCAATAGATCTACACATATTAACAATAATACACATTAACAAACATATGAAAATGCATATCCTTACATATTTAAACATGCACAGACATGTATGTTTTATATTTAAACAAGAAATAGTACAAGTGCAACAAATACAAATAACACCACAATACAAAAATTTAAAATTCATTATTCTTATATGTTGGACACATCGTAGATGTAGTATAATGATTACTAACAGCAAAACTTCATGTTTGATATGTGTGTATGTTTACTTATGTATAATTTTTTTCTTTCATTTGTAATAAATTTTGTGAGTAATTAAATATATAAAATTTAATATTTTTGCAGTATTTATTTTAATTTGAAATACTAGCAAGTTTGTATCTAGAATAGGGTGCATTTTTTCCATCTATTGAGCTTATCTAGAACTGAACTAGAACTGAACTAGAACTGAACTAGAACTGAACTAGAACTGAACTAGAACTGAACTAGAACTGAACTAGAACTGAACTAGAACTGAACTAG
>NC_060950.1:15344411-15352871 GCF_022045245.1 Lucilia cuprina
AAAAAATTAAATTAACGTTAATATGTATATTGAGTTTCACATTTGAATAAGAGGTGATGTAATCAAAATTTTATGGGCTTGATCCGAGTATATACTCATTCGAATTATCAGGGCTTTAACAAAAAAAAAACTTTAAGACATAATAACATATTTGTAAAAATTTAAAATGTATTATATTAGAGTAAAATATAATTAAATCTATGAAAATGAGTCATTTTTAATCAAAATCCTGATACAGATACAAACATTAGAAGTACATTTTTATAATGTGGGTTTGTTTATAGTTTTTCGAATTTTTATTAAGAATTTCCTTCTGACAAACTGATTTCGATCCCCTAGGCTCGAATATCCTTGCCGTGAAAGGTTCCTAGAACTTTACCGTTAAAATCTTCAAGGATATAATAATTTGCGCCTACTTTCTCTTTAACTTTAGCCTTTATAAAAAGTGGTGCTAGCTTAGAGTTATAGTTTTTCTCCGCCGAGCTTTGCGAGAAATTTCTCCTGAACACTTCTTGACCCACATGAAATGCTGTCGGCCGAGCCCGTAAATTATATTGCTTTTGATTACGGATATATGCTTCGGAAATATGTTTTCGTAGTTTTGCACGTAAAAGTTTCATTTCATCTTCTCGAGCCAAAGAAAAAGAGGGTTCGTCCAAGAGCTGTAATTGTGACAACAGTTTATACGATTCACCATGGGTAATCATATCGAACCCGTATAGGGCATGATACGGTGAACATTTTATCGATTGGTGTGTGGAATTTCTAAGGGCACAGCTAATATAACTAAGGTTTTCATCCCAAAGTTTTTGGTCAGATTTTAAAAATGATCGAATACCGCTTATTATCGACCTATTTACACGCTCGGAAGCGTTTGATTGGGGCGAGTAAATGGCTGTATAGACATGAGAAATACCCAAAGACGTTAAAAATGCATTGAATTCGTTTGCACGGAACTGTGAACCATTATCGCTCACTAAAGTTTCGGGTACACCGTAAACGTGGAATATGTTTTGAAGCAAAAATGTTTGGATAGCAGATGCAGAAAACTTTTTTAATGGACAAAGCCAATGAAATTTTGATAAATGGTCAAGAACAATAAGAATGCCGATATTACCTGCTTTACTTCTCGGATATGGACCGAGAATGTCCACATAAAGCCGTTGAAATGGTCGGAGAGAAACAACTGCCTTACCCATTTCCGGTTTCAAAATATAGTTCGGAGATTTTGTGGTCTTACAAACTTCGCATTCTCTTATATAATTCCTAACGTCCTTAGCCATATCAGGCCAAAAGAAATTCCTACGAAGAAGGTCTAGCGTTTTTCCCACTCCACCGTGACAAGCGACTTTGGAATCGTGGAACCGTGACATTAAACTTGTTCTGAGCTGTTTCGGGATCCATAATTTCCACGTTCTTTCTTCCTGTTCTGGATCACCACGATAGTGTTCATTTCGAATATATATAAAATTATCCACAACTTTCAGATCTGCATATTTTGAAGAATTTTCAGTAATTTTCTCTTTTAAGTCTTTATAATCGTCATCGAAAAAGTGTTTGGAATTGAGATCAACTTCAGGTTCTGCTAATTCAACCGACGAAACTTCTTCACAATGTTGCCTGGACAACGCGTCTGGGACAATATGGTCCTTACCTTTACGATGGCTAATCGTAAACTTATAGGCCTGCAATTTAAGGACCCATCGAGCTAACCGACCGCTTAAATCAGTCTGCTTCATCAGCCATACCAAGCTCGAATGGTCAGTAATGACTTCAAATTCTTGAAGCTCTAAGTAGCAGCGAAATTTTTTGATTGCTTCGACGGCAGCTAGGAATTCTCTTTCCGTCACGCTGTAGTTCCTTTGGGCGGAATTTAATTTTTTTGACATATAAGCTATCGGTTTCTCTGCTTCATTCTCATCCAACTGGACCAAAACTGCACCGATTCCATAGTCGCTTGCATCACAGTGAAGATAAAATTTGCGTGTGAAATCAGGATTGGAAAGCACTGGAGCTGATGTTAAAAGCTTTTTAATTGTGTCAAAGGACTTTTGAGCTGCTTCTGTCCAGCTAAACTTTTTTTTTGTCGATAAAATTTCGGTAATAGGGAAAACAACATCCGAAAAATTCCGAATAAAACGACGATACCATCCTGCCAAGCCTAGAAACCCTCGAACTTGTTTCAAATTCTTTGGTGTAGGCCAGGACAGGATAGCATCGACCTTATCAGGATCAGTTCGAATTCTCCCATGCCCAATAAGATATCCTAAATATCTTACCTCTGTTACACAAAAGTGACTTTTACTTATATTGAGCGTCAGGTTGGCTTTTCTAAATTGTTCAGCTATTCTAACTAAAACTGTCAAATGTGTAGCAAAATTTTCGGATACGATAATGAGATCATCGAGATAACCAAATACGCAATGTCTCAGGTCAGCAGGAATTAATTCGTCCATGAGTCGACACATCGTTTGAGGCGCGTTACACAATCCGAATGGCATAACCGTGAATTGATATAACGGTCTGCCAGGGATTGTGAACGCTGTGAGTGGTTTTGCCTCATCGGCTAAGCCGATTTGCCAGTATGCGTCCTTTAAGTCAAGTTTTGATATAAGATTGGCCTGGGGAAGACGTGAAAAGATTCCCTCGATACTATGCAATGGATAAGCGTCTTTTTTGGTGACGGAATTTAATTTTCTTGCATCTAAGCACAGACGGACTTTGTTTGGTTTAAGAACCAAACGCATGGGAGAGCTCCATGGGGAATTGGACGGTTCTATAACACCAAGTTTCAACATCCTATCTATCTCTCTGAACATAAGTTTCTCCACGGCTGGAGAAACCGGATAAAACCGTTGTTTTATCGCCTTGGCATCGCCAACGTCGATATCATGATGAATCATGTCGGTTTTTCCCAACCCTTGTTGTTCAAAATTGGGGAACAAAGCAATAATTGCTTCTAATTGTTGATGTTGATATGGGGACAGAGGATATTGCTTTTCGTCTGAACTTTCAGTTTCAAACTTTTCTTCACAAACTGGTGGGACTTCGGACAATTCTATATCAGACAATTTGGACGGGACATTTGAATTATATGTACAGACAGACTTAGTAGACATTATTCCTGAATCGAAAATGTCAGGCGCAAGACGAAACGCCTTCCAAAAATCCAATCCTAATATCAATCTTTGACTTAAAGTTGGGACGATTAATATTTTGGTATGCTGTTTATGACTTTTAAAAGTTATCTCGACATCTAAATACCCTAGGACTTTCTGATGTTTTCCATCCGCAGTCTTTACGGTAGACTTTAGACTATGAAATTCAGGAAATTGAGAAAAATCGTATAATGCAAAATCGGACCCTATGCAGCTCACATTTGCTCCGGAATCTAACAAACCGAGCTCATGAAATTTTAAAAACGAAACCTTGGCATAATACCTTTGGTCGTCAGCTAATTTTGTAATTGAAGAAATGGTAAATTGAGATATATATTTTCTATTTGTGAAATATTTGCGAATTCTAATTGTAGACCTTTTTGAGCGTTTGCAAGTTAGTGTAGACAATTCAGAAACTTTAAAAATTCTATTTCGAGCATCAATATATTCAGCTAACCTTTGGTGATAGGGGCGAATGGGATATATAAGTTTGTCATAGTTCTCGATTTCAGTATCATTAGGGGGGTTACGGTTCAAGATTTTCACCGTTTCTAATTCAAATTCTGAAGATTTTATTTTGGTGGTTAATAATTTTAATGAGTTAGCATTTACTCCCGATCCTTGGGAGGATTCGGAGGGTAATAGTTTTTTGAGCGTTTAGAACATTTCTCACAATTCGGTTTATAGGTATTTTTAGCTCCGCAGCCGTAACAAAAGATTGACCTTTCCTTTACACAATCTTCCCAGTGATGACCTGGGTCATTGCAATTCCAACACAAGGGAACCTTAGGTTTCTGTATGCCATTGACATTAAAGTCATCGATAGAATGGTCTAAATCTTTGTTAACTAACTCAATTTCAGCAACATTTCTTCTAGGCAGATAAGTCTGCGGTCTAGGTGCAGTTGAACGTCTGTAATTTTCCTCGCCTAGTAAGTTTTCTCGCATCTGAACTAGTTTGCGAAGGTGGGCTAAAGAGTAAATAGGCACATATAGAAGCTCGTGTCTAATATCTGGGCGAAGATTTCTGCTTAAAATTTCTATAAGTTCCTGCTCTGACATTGCCGTACCTAATCTATCCAAATGCCCAACAATCGACTCATAGAATACTTCGAAACTTTCTCCAGGTTTTTGCTTTCTGGCTCGAATTTCTTCTTTAATGTCAAAATCTGACTTGAACTCCTTATATTGGTAGCGAATAGCAGCGCAAAAATCTTCCCAAACGATATTTTCAACTTGCTTGTGATACCTCCAAAACCAATCACGCGCTTTACCACTTAGGAGGATATGCAAGTTTTTACATATAGGAGAAAAATCATTTCCAAAGTTGTCAGCGGTCAGTGACCGAACCCTATACAAAAACTCCTCGACGTTAAGTCCATTTGCAGAGCCATCAAATTTGAGACTCCAGTTTTGTATAATAGAAGTAATTTTGTCTGTTCTAAATGAAAAGTTTTCGAAATTATTGGGTGTGGCATTGTTCAAGTATGTACGATTATTTAAATTTGTGCGACTATCCAAATTGGGTGTTGGATTGTTCGGGTTTAAGTTGAGATTAGCCGAATTGTAAAAAGAAGTTTGAGGAGGATGTGAACCAAGAGGAATATGGCTAGGTGGAGGTCTAGGATTTATGTTTAAATTCAAATTTCCAAGTATTCTAGTTATACTTGATTCAATAATTTGATGAATCTGGGAATAGTCAATATTTTGTGAAACAAAATCTACTCGTTGAGGGGTTTGAACAATAGGAGAATTTCCAAAATTGACTGTATTTGCAGGTGCGGGACCTGCCGGGGTTGACAGACCTTCCGCCTCCTGACCAACAGCTCCTTGATCGCCTGAACTGAAATCTACTAACTGGCTTCGGTTAGCTTCCTGAAACAAACTTTTACTGAAACTACGTGTATGATGACGTTTTGCACCAGCACCACGGGCTCTACCACGAAGAGGATTAGCATTTGACTTTGTATTTTGCTGAGCAATTGTGTCGTTCTGTCTAGGTGGAGATTGATTAGGATAAGAGAAATTTTGTGTAGGTTGGAAGTTTGCTTTACGCAATTCGGATAATTGGCAAGGACGCTTGCAAATAGGACATTCCGAAGATTGCGATAAAATGTCCTCAATACAGCTTCTGTGAAAAGAATGCTCGCAGTGTGATATGACTAAACAATCTTGTTCAGAAGTCATAATTTCGTTACAAATTATACATTTGGACATTTGGTCTGGATTTGATCCAGATGCCTGTTGAACAGGAGATCTTACAATTGACATTCTGCCAGAAATTTAAATTTTAAAATTCGAATAATAGGAATTTAAAGAAAATATATATGTATATTATTAAACAAATATCAATATATGCAAATATGTGTTTTCTACTAAAAATGTGATTGGTTGGATTTGAATATCTAATAATAGCAATTTGTCAGATATAGTAAGAATCTATTGGTTCTATTATTATCTTTTATAATATTATATACCTTGATATGAGATCAAACCAGTGGGTGAAAACAAAAGAATAACTAAAACACCAATGAAAATCATTGGATATCCAAAAGCAATCAGCCTTTTAGATATATTCCTAAACGAAATTCAATACTGATAACTCAGTTCTCAAATCATGATATTAATATATAAAAAAAATAAGTTTTTCACTAGGAAAAGATTCCTTTATAAAACAAAGACATGCTCACTAAAGTCATAATAGGTATCTAATCGGTCAGTATATTCGAATTCTCTACCTCAAATAACTGAAAATCCAGAAAAGAACTAAAATGTATTAGTGACGCTGACTTGCTATTATAAAGATTTCTTAACCAAATGATAGACACAATGAAATCTATAATTTGAGCAGAGCCGGAAAAGAACAAAATTAAAGTTCATTCGTGCCCCACGTTGGGCGCCAATTCTATAATTTAACAAACTGTTCTAAATTGATTGGACTGGTATTAATACCAAAACTTTTAATTTATTAAAAAAAATTAGTTGTCAATTAATTTCACTCGACAGAACTACCTTTCTAGATTGAACAATTTAGAGGCCTACTAAAAGAGAATATGGGAGCCTTTGAGCTGCTAGCTACAGCCGGGCGGGGGGTTCGTTTTTCCCTTTAGATAGACCATCCCATTAACAGAAAATTTTTATAGACTCCCTTAAAAAAAAAAATCAATACCCCAAACTGGATAAAAGCTATGATTATATCTGACAAAATTGCATTGAAAACTCTCAGATGTTGCAGAGTTGAGGCGCATTTCTCCCACCCAAACCATTGTTTCGAGGACGCCTAGTTATTTATCTCAAAACCCCTAACTACATTACTATACAAAACCTCCCTTTCACATTTTAGACGAAAACACTTTGTTTCAGATTCACAAATTCATGATTAAACAATTTTATTCACCTAAAATAAGCAAAGTTTTGATAACGATCAACATTGATCGAACTAAGAAATAATAAAAAAAAAACAAATTTCCTACAGCATAGTTTAATAACTTACATCTATCAAAGGTAATTTGAATATTAAATGTTTAATGTTTAGAAATTGTATTTAAATGCTAATCTATAATCACTAATATTTTAACATGAGTTAACGATCATTACTAAATCATTAGGAAAGTGGTTACGATATGAAAACGCTTACGTTAACAGTTTGTATTTTTACTCAATGTTTCAATTCCGAATGTTTCGTGTGATCAATTAAGATAATTTTTTTCTCTTACTGCAAAATATAATAAGAAAAGAATGAAATCAAAACAGAATTTTGATGAATGAAAAGATTTATGAATGGCAACGTAAATTATCAATTATTCATTCATATTATTATTCTGTGACAATTTGTTTTTGTTTTCTTTCTTTTCTTATTGATTTTGTTGCTACTATACGTAAAATATTTTTTTGTATGCAAGAATAAAGATTTTACTACAAAATAATGGTTTTTGCAATTACACTCACCCACATTAATCGACGTACGTTGAAGGCCTCCAGCAGATCGATAAAGATGATTACAATGATAATTAGCTAGATGATTATGTTAATTTTTGTTCTTGCATTTGTATATAATTATACGTGTAGATGAAATATAAAGTAAATTTTAGTTGATTACACGATGTTAAGCTATATTAATAAAATTTAAACAAATTAAACGAATCACTTTCATAATTTGAACGAATTAAATGATCGATACCACTTGGAAAATATTGTCCAAAACGACTAATATACTGGAACTTCGGGAATTCCACTGTTTATTAGGTGAAGGGGCTTGTGTGTGTGGTTTTTGCAGATACAACTTCTGATGATCTGAATATTATATAAAAATTATCCTCTACTAAAATTTCTGTCAGCAAGGCAAAATGAGGAGTTCCCTTTCCAAATATCACCCTCAATATGGTGGTGTATAAATTTTTCTTTTTGGGTATTAAATTAGTTGTTATATTCGACACGTATTCCTTGGATTCTTTCAATCCTGAAACTACGATAGTGGTCGGATGCCAATTTTAAGTTTAGGAATATCTGGGTGTTGGTGTGATTTATCCAGGTATTGGTCTAGAATTTAAGTTCAATAAAAGACATGTGACCTACATTTTTCTTTTAAAATAAATAAGATATATTACCATAGGATTGCGATTACGGTGATTAAAATGAGACACTTCTTTAGAGAAATTTCAGCGAACATGAAGTCTTCCCAGAATACCAGGAAAAGGTTAATCCTCTGAAGAAGATCGACAATGTATTTTACAATTTTCAAGAGAATTTTTTCTGATTCAAGATTAACTGGATCTGGTTAATTATTTGTTTTATATGAACACTGAATTTGACTTGGGAAATCAAAGATTTTACAATAAGATGACAATGATTTTTACGGATATTTTTTCACTTTATTTAAATTGAAATTTATAGAATTTTGTTGGTAAGAACGTCTTGTCTTGCTGACATTTTTTTCAAAAAGGAAGTATAAAGATTATTTAAGAAACCACATTGCCTATTCTGGTTTCTTCGAGACGTTTTTACACCCAAACGAAAATAATGAAAAGAATAAATGATAATTATAAGCAAATAAGATAATTACGCATATGTTAATATGCACTTATGTATTAAAATGCATTGACATGTTAATATGCATTCATGTTATTCTTACATTCACTGCTAAAATACATCTATGTTAATAACATATACATTTATTTCGATTTGTCATCTCTATGTATTAGCAAACACACAAACCCTTTATATACAGTCCTTTAGTGGAAAAAGGCAATTCAAGTTAAATATAAATAATAAAAATATAAAACAAAGGAAAATGATCATTACAA
>NC_060950.1:15352971-15357687 GCF_022045245.1 Lucilia cuprina
CTAGACTATAGACTAGACTATAGACTAGACTATAGACTAGACTATAGACTAGACTATAGACTAGACTATAGACTAGACTATAAACTAGACTATAGACTACACTATAAACTAGACTATAAACTAGACTATAGATTAGATTATAATAGACCACTGACTTCACTACAGACATAAGTACTGAGGTTACCATGTCTGTTGTTTACACTTCTCAGTATTATTATTGTTGTTGATTTTAATAAATGAATGTAATAATACTTAAAATATAGTACTAAGTATGTTGTTGTATTTAGCTTACAAATACAATTAAACATTGGTTTTAAACCCAACAGTTTAAAAAGAATCGTCCTATCAACTGTCAATCGTAAGACAAGAAAGTCGAATGAAATATGCTTATCCAATACATATGTAACGCTATTCCTATTAAATTCTGATAAACAGAAGATCGCACTTCACAACTAGTCAAGGCTCCGAAAAATCAAATAAATAAATTATAAAGAATGTGTTATATTGTCCACTTTCAGAAATGATAGGGTTAATAATCGTTGTTTATTTAGTTTGTTCATGTATATGTTTCATATGTATTTCCAGTTAAATATGGTCAATATTTCTCTATATATTTACCTGTTAATTATGATAATGGTATCATTTGAATAATTTATAATAACAGCAATGACTACAAAGACTTAAACACAATTTTTTGTTTTGCATTAACGACTAGTAAAAGTATTTTTGTATGTAGTACATCATATGAAAAGTAAGTATGTAATGAAGATATAACATCAAGAAAGGGTTCTGGAGTACTTCATACAATTTTATCCATTTTCAAGAATATTTGTTCAAAACATATTTAAGTAAAGTTATTTAGAAAAGCCATTTTACTTTAAATTATTTCTGGAATAAAAATGTTAGCTGTTAAGCATATCGTTCACGAAAATATCATCAAAATGACAACACATTTTAATTTCATTGGTCTTTTTAATAATCATGATTTCAATGTTACTGTTAATGACATCTATTTAAAGTGAGAAATTATGAAGCTTCTTTAAATGTTATATTATGAATTCATTAATTCATTCTATAGTTTTCCTTTTCAATTTTAACAAAAACGCCACACAAATACACCACACATACTCACATACATGCACTCACTTAATTAAATGAAGGCAAAAACATTTAAATATTCTCCGTACAATGATCAGGTATAAAATAAAATTTAAACATTTTGTCAATTGTTTTAAAAAGTTTTGTTAAATTAAATTTCTAAATCCAAAACCAAATTTAAACTAAAATTTATGATAACATATTTTCTGTGAAAATTTAAATAAAACTATTGAATAATTTATGGAAATTGTAGGTAAAAATAACTTAAGCTAAGATTTTTGAAATATTTCCCTTTTCATAGCGAGTCATCCTAATTTGAAGTTATTATTAATTCTTGTATATGTTTGTATGGTTATTTACCGGAAATGAAAATGGAAATGAATTAATATTTATATGTGTTTATTTGTGTGTATTTGTATATTTATGAATACACTATATACTATACATGTAATAGTCATGTAATAATCATATGTACGTACCTTTATATTAAATTGTGTTTAAGTTTAGTGTATAATTTAAGATTATTATTTGTCTTCATTCACATTGTTTCATCATGCAGTAGGGAGATGCTTTGAAGGATTTGACACCTAGGAATTTAAGGACAAGAGGCCGGAGTATAGAACTAACTAACTAAATAACTAACTAACTAACTAACTAACTAACTAACCAACTAACTAACGAACTAACTAACTAACTAACCAACTAACTAACGAACTAACGAACTAACTAACTAACTACCTAACAAACTAAATAACTAACTAACTAAATAACTAACTAAGTAACTAACTAACTAACTAACTAACTAACTGACTGACTAACTAACTAACTAACTAACTAACTAACTAACTAACTAACTAACTAACTAACTAACTAACTAACTAACTAACTAACTAACTAACTAACTAACTAACTAACTAACTAATTATTAATCTTTACTAAGAAAACATGTGGTCCGCGGGATACCCTAAGTTTTTTTTTAATGAAAATAGTCTTATGCAGATTGTAATATTCAATTGTTAAGGGTTTTGTCAAATAGCCGATCATATGATACCCTACACTAGTAATTTTTTTTTTAATTTTTACCCTAATTCAAAAATAAGGGATTTTTAAAATAAGGGTTTAGTTGAGGACTTGAGCTAAATATAGTTATGTCCATATAAATTCTGGTAGAATTCTGGTAGAGAGAATATCATTATGATATTAAAATTTTTTCCTAAAAGGGACTGTGTATGTCCATTTATTACAAAAATTATAATATTATTAAAAAAAACAGCAGCATGTACCAGATTTCATCAAATTGTCTTAAAAATACCTGTAAAGTACAGACAAGGTTACACAGAATGACATAGCTTAATCGACTCGGAAAATGGGTTTACTTTATGGTGGGTGTAGAACAAATAATTTTGGATGTTACAAACATCAGCAGGAATACATAATACCCTCCACTCTAAAGTAGTGTAGGGAATAACAATTAAATAAATTAAATCTTTTTAAGATTTTTCATTGAGTTCCAAAATTCATTGGAAAAATAAACAAGTGTAAGAATAAAAATTCTTAAGAAACCCAATAATTTTTTTCTTAAAACTGGTCTGAAGAAGTAGAAGCAATATTATCATTTCCAAGATTTCTTTTTAAGAATCAGGAATGTTACCATATGAACCCATTCTAGAAGTGGGAAAATTAGAACAAATTCTTAAAATATTTCTGATTTATTGTCATAAAAATCATCAAGTATGTTAAAAATGTGGAATTTTTTGTATAAATCAGAAAATTTCTATAAAAAAAAATTATGAATTTACGTATGAATTTATAGTCACGCATTGCCAACCATATTATACCCTACATCATTGAGTAAGTTAAAAATGTGGAATATTTTGTATAAATTAGAAATTTTCTATATAAAATTTCGAATATTTGAAGAGTTAAAAAATTGTATTTTGGTTATTAAAACTTGCAGTGTTTTCTACTTAAAACTGTAATAAAATTAATATTTTAAAAATAAAATATTTTTAACTTATTAACAATTTTATAAAATTTCCCTTAAATTAATATCAATCATACGCCACCGTTTGCAATTTCACATAAAACGTTATAACTTGAAAACTATAAAAAATTGTTAGGAAATTTTTAAAATTTTTAAAAGAAAATAGTGATATGCTAAACACGTTAAATAAATAAAAGTATAGAACATTCTAAAATGGGATATTATTAGATTTTTATAACTTTCAATCACAATCAAATTCACTTAAAATTTTTAGTTATAATTCAGATTATACCCTTATTTATAAGTAAGCGTCTATTGATTCATATTTATTATTCTTAACTCTACATTTAGTATTAGTTTCACTTAATTTTATGAATTTATAATAATTTTTAGTTGAATTTCAATGAATTTATGTGTAAATTTCTATTAAATGTTTATTGTTAAAATGTAAGCATTTCATACATATAAAATAAAATAAAATTTAATTTGAAAATAATATATAATTTGCATATTGTTTATGTGTAAATATACATGAAAATATTTGAAATAATTTATTCATTTGCCTACATTTTAGTTTATGTACATTGAATTATGTTTTCAAATAATTAAGTAACAGTAATGCTGCTGTCATTTGTCATATAATTGATTCAAGGAAATGTGAGTTTTAGTTGTAATATTTTATTAAAATATATACAAATCAAAATACGTTTTTTTTTTGAAATTTGACCCACATTTATCTGTCACAATTCTACTTAGGACTTAACTTTTTTAAGATTTATAAATTAGCTTTTTCATTAAAAAAAACTTTCCCACTTTAGACAGTTTTGTAATAATTTATTTTATTTTAATTTTGTTCTTAAACTTGTCTTATTATAATAATAAAATTAATAAAACTATTTATCAAATTAATTAAATTATTTATCATTATCATTTATGACAGTTTTTTGGTTTTAAATTAAAATTGCCTTTTAATCACATACTAAATGCAATATGTCATTTTATTTAAACATATTATAAATTTCTACATACATAAATCATATAAAATTTTCAATTTAAAACTGCACAGTTTCAAATATCATTTCTCTTATTAAATAATTAGACAATTTTTGATAGGTTGTCTAAAATTTTTGATTGAAATTTTTGTGCAATGCAAAATTGTAAAACAAATCATGAAAAGCCATTCATTTTGCCAACGCAACCAAATATCAAATGATAATTATGACATATTTATAATGAATTAATTTTTGTGTTAGCATTGAAAATTTTAAACAAAATTTAAATACATATACAATGCACATTGCGACAAAGAGACATATGTAATATTTTACATTATTTTCTTAAATACAACAAAATATTTATTATTATCACTCAGTTAATATCAATGTGATAAAGCTCTGTATCTAAATACAATACTAAACAAATTTAAATTCTCATTAAATTTCACATACTTTAGTTGTCCATTAAAGAAAAAATTAATATAGTAACATTTGTTAATTGAAAAAGTAATAAAGTTAATATTTAATGTTACTGAAATAGAACTGAAGTAGAACTGAACTAGAACTGAACTAGAACTGAACTAGAACTGAACTAGAACTGAACTAGAACTGAACTAGAACTGAACTAGAACTGAACTA
>NC_060950.1:15357787-15359009 GCF_022045245.1 Lucilia cuprina
ATTAGCAAACACACAAACCCTTTATATACAGTCCTTTAGTGGAAAAAGGCAATTCAAGTTAAATATAAATAATAAAAATATAAAACAAAGGAAAATGATCATTACAAACTGAACTAGAACTGAACTAGAACTGAACTAGAACTAAACTAGAACTGAACTAGAACTGAACTAGAACTAAACTAGAACTGAACTAGTACTGAACTAAAACTGAACTAGAACTGAACTCAAACTAAACTAGAACTAAACTAGAACTAAACTAAAACGTTTCATAAAAACCACCCTAATATCAAAATCAGGAAATAAATATGAAAGTGTTGCTCGACAAGAAATTTTATGTGTTAATTTTGTTTTTGGGTTAAGAATATTGAGACAAATGTAATTAAATTTTGTTAATTTAATATTAAAGAAATATAACAAATGAACTAAAGTCTCCAGCATGTAGGTTATGTGAAGTCAAATGTCAATTATTTATAAATATCGATTAATTTAAGCTTAAGTATTTGAACTTTAAGATGCCGATTTAAAATATAATTCATATTTGTAAAATATTAATATAATTGAAAATAATGACATTTGTTTAAATTTAGTAATTAATGATAAAGTGGAGTTATAACAATTAGAATTATAAAACTTGTATATATTGACTTTCGAAATGCTAACATATAAATTAGAAGTTGATATGCTTTTCTAAATCCTAACAAATTTAAATAAAAACTAACTTCCTCTAAAGTCCCTTTATCTCTTCCTCTACCTGTCATACCTGGTAGCGTGTTTACGGCTAAATGTAACCATGTAATTGACAGTTTTTTTTTTGCTTCGTTTATATATTTTATATATACGTATTTTTTATTTAAATAAAAATGAAAAAATTTCGAATTTTAGTTAATTTGTTGTGACAGTTGTTTTCTTTGTGATGTGACGAGATAAACATAACTTCAACTTTGACTACTGTTCAAAATACTGACATTTCTACTATAAAACAACGTAATATCGCGTGCATCAATTTAAACTAAAACAAAACATATAAAAATACCAAAAAGAAATTCAATTGAGAAGAAAAAACGTAACTAACATGAAAATGTTACGCTACTGTTTAAGGACTATGTTAAGTTACATTGACTAACTAACTAACTAACTAACTAACTAACTAACTAACTAACTAACTAACTAACTAACTAACTAACTAACTAACTAACTAACTAACTAACTAACTAACTAACTA
>NC_060950.1:15359109-15360611 GCF_022045245.1 Lucilia cuprina
TCTAGTCTATAGTCTAGTCTATAGTCTAGTCTATAGTCTAGTCTATAGTCTAGTCTATAGTCTAGTCTATAGTCTTGTCTATAGTCTATTCTATAGTCTAGTCTATAGACGCTATATAGTCGATATAGCGTTTCAGCAAATAAAAAACTCTAATAAAACAGAAAAATGCATTAGTATATGTATGTATTTACATCTCAGTGATTCATTGTTTATATTTGGGTATAAATAAAACAAAAGAACAAAACCAAAATAGAGTGGGGGATAAAAGTTGAAAAAATAACACTTAATATTCACACAAAACTTACAAACTAACATCAACTGAATACTACACAAACATAAGTATTTATATGAAGAGTTCAAATATTTAACAATGACAATATTACATATACATACACCCAAACAAGGACATAAAAGACATTGCATTAATATTATTTTTATTATTACAATAATGGTTGTGGGTGTATGTGTAGCCATAGAGTAAGGACATGTTTTCATGTCAAGAATATTTAAATTGACACACAAACTCATATTCTACATATAACATAAACCTGCACAAATAATGATATGATGCATACAGACGCTACAGATGACGTTTTTGTTTGTGTATTTTTTACCTTTAGTGTGTAAATATATTTACAAACTATATACATATATACAATGTGCAAATGTTTGCATGTATACATTCTAAATCAACATTACGAGAGAACAAAAATGTAACTATTTTTACAATTATCTCTATATGTGTCATTTAGATGTTTATTAGCATGTATTTACATACACTACCAAAAGTAAATACTATGCATATGTTTCGTTTATGTACTTTCTTATTAAGGATGTTTTAGACGAATGTAATTAAAATTTAAAAATGTATAGATAGTTGTGTTAAAAATCCCTCTACTATCATACCACTGGTATGTAGAATGTTTTTATTTTGTGAACCGATTTAAATTTTTAGCTTTCAAACCCCTATAAAACTATATTTTCAAAACACTTTTTTATTCTTACTTAGTCCGATCCATGGAATTCTCGAAAAAACACCCTAATTTCTGTTATTGTATGTGAATGTATGTGTATAAAGTATATTTAGTTTATACTTATATATAAGTGGATATTTGCTGAGTTCTTTTTGTCTATATTTTTCTGCTGTGTGTTCCTCAGTCTTTTATTATCATACCCTATTTTAGCACTCTTCTATCTAGAACTAGAATCAAATGGAAACTGAACTTGAACTAGAACTGAAGTTGAATTTGAGTTGAACTAGAACTAAATTAGAACTGAACTAGAACTGAACTAGAACTGAACTAGAACTGAACTAGAACTGAACTAGAACTGAACTAGAACTGCACTAGAACTGAATTAGACCTGAACTAGAACCGAACTAATACTGAACTAGTTTTGAACTAGAACTGAACTAGAACTGAACTAGAACTGAACTAAAACTGAACTAAAACTGAACTAGAACTGAACTAGAACTGAACTAGAACTGAACTAGAACTGAACTA
>NC_060950.1:15360711-15368576 GCF_022045245.1 Lucilia cuprina
GTTCTGTTCTAGTTCTGTTCTAGTTCTGTTTTAGTTCTGTTCTAGTTCTGTTCTAGTTCTGTTCTAGTTCTGTTCTAGTTCTGTTCTAGTTCTGTTCTAATTCTGTTCCAGTCCAGTTCTTTTTGCTGGGATGTACATTTACCAATAAATATAGTGATTCTTGTTGTTTGAAAATTTAAGAGTATCCAGACACATACATTATATAATTTAAAGTTTAACTTTAACCTTTTGTATTACAGTGTAAAAAGTTTTTATATAAGCTTTTCAAAAGCTTAAAGAATTTTGTAATATTTAAAAAAGCAGTATCATTATGTAATTTTCTTTTAAATTTTTATTGATCAAGAAAAATGAAATATAGCAAAAAATTTATTTAATTACGGCTAAGTCTAACCCATATACCACTTTCTCTTGCATAATTGTCTTTCATCGTAAATAGTCCATTCAATTTAATGTGGCGATGTAGGTGCATTTATTGCAATGTGACATACATTGATAAAACATTTTTCCTTTTTCTTATTTTCGTCCAGTTTTTCTCTATTAAGAGCAGTATTTGCATACGTATATAGAGAGCAGAAAAATTTTGACCTTTCGAAATAATGTACACTTTTTAACGAATACAATTCGATATAAGGAGTTTAAAAGAAAGCACAAATGTTATTGGACTTCGGTGTGATAAATAACTTTTTAAAAATATGTACATTCATAAAAAGAGAAGAATTTGATAGTTCGCCAAAAAAAATATTTTTGGTATTTTACAGGCATGTTTAGTTAAAAGTAAAATTTGAAAGAAATAGTGAAATTATTAAATAATTTAAATTTATTTAACTTAAATTTCTTTCTTAAAAATCCCCCATATTAAGCTGTTGGAAACTTGAGCGCACTTCAGCTATGATGAACAATTTGACGGGTCAAAATTGCAACTGTCACTGTCAGCAGATACACATATTTTCAGCTGACAAAGTTAAACAATATAAAAACAAAAAGGCGCGTTGTCTACCAACACATAAACTCGAGCCCTTAGTCAATAAATAAGCAGAAAAACAGCTAGTGGGACAACTATTTACTCAGACATATACAAGAGATATAAGCCACAACTAGACAATACCAGCAGAAAATAAATACTAGTACTACATTTGGCAGCAACGAATCTAAAATACTTTAAACATTTATTTAAACGGAAAAACTTACGCTGACTAAGTTTTAAAGATTTAAGTTTTTTTAAAAACAAAAAGAAATTATTTTGAAATCACAAATAGAATGACGCAAATTTGTACCCTTTGCGATCTGATGTAGCGTATTAAAAACTACAAAAACTTTAAAGACAAATAAACTATTTAAATGTAACAGACAGTTACAATAGCAGTAAAGCTGCAAACTTATTAAATTCTAGAGGGCAAATAAGTAACTACGAAATAGTAATGCTTTAAAGAAATACACACACACATATACACACACAAATAATCTACATTTTTTAACCAAAACAATGAAGAAAATGGAAAAAATTCTGCAGCATTTTTTCCAGCTTAAAAGATTAGACTAGACGCCATAATAAACAGAATAAAGTAAGAATTATAAAAAATACAAGAAATTTAAAAGTTTTGAGAAAAATTTATGTTGTTACAAGTTGCAATTTTTTCAAAATGAAAAAGTTTTCTAGTGTACTCGAAAAAGAAAAGAGAAGAAAAACATAAACTTGAAAGTTGTAACCAACATTTAAGTTGCAAATATCGTAAATTTTAAAATGTTAAATGAAATTGATTTTAGGGCTGATACTAAAGGGGAGAAAAATAAAACTTTATTAATTTAATAATTTAGCTAGTAAATTCTTTTGATCCTACAGAATATACAAATCAAAATCGATTGTATCTTCTCTAAGGAATCAAAATAAATCATTAACGATTCTTAATTTTTAATCCTCATACACTATTCTTTCTTATTTTCCTTAGAAAAAACACAAACAAATTATTTCACCATTTAGTTGTCCTTGTGTTTGAATTATTACAATAATTTTATTGTCTAATATTATCATATTTACAATGTAATTTGTAATGCCCCTCAATTCTATTAGATACACACATCTGAAAAAAAATAAACAAACTGATTTCAACAAAAACCCAAAGAACGAGAAACAAAGTTCCGGTCAATAATTTTCACACATTCTCATATTCAAAAAGTCATATACGAACTCAGATAAAAATTATTTTCAACTCCTTAACGCCATATAAGTTTTTGAAAAAAAAAAATAAAGCAAAATGTAACAATAAAATGGCCATACATAACCATTATTACTAGCACCCAACAGTTTTAGATTTCAGAAGTACTACAGAAAATTAACTACAACAGATCTACAACAGAACTAGAACAGAACTAGAACAGAACTAGAACAGAACTAGAACAGAACTAGAACAGAACTAGAACAGAACTAGAACAGAACTAGAACAGAACTAGAACAGAACTAGAACAGAACTAGAACAGAACTAGAACAGAACTAGAACAGAACTAGAACAGAACTAGAACAGAACTAGAACAGAACTAGAACAGAACTAGAACAGAACTGGAACAGAACTAGAACAGAACATAACTGGAATAGAACTAGACCAGAACTGGAACAGAACTTTAATTCAACTAGAACTAACCTTGAACTGATCTAGTGCAGAACTAGAACAGAACTAAACTGCAATAAAAAAAGCAAAATTCAGTGTTATACTGGGATATAACTACTACATACAGACATATATACGAATTGTCTATACATGTAAGCCAATTTACATATAAGAATAAGTGAGCGTATAAAGAATTAATGTATAAATGAAAGTACAATTGTTAAAATTGCCTTGCAAATTTTAAATTTGCTTTCTTTTTTACTTTTTTTTCAATTTCTTACACGTTTTCTTGTTCATTGTTGTAGTTGAGCATTTTCCTCGTTTCAAATTTACTACGAAAAATATAAAAGAAAAAGAATAACTCAAAAAATACAAAAACTAAATTTCAGTTAAAAATGAGAAAAAACTTCAGTTTAATATTGTTTAATAAAATTAAAAAATGCAACAATTTTCGAAGTGTTAGAAAATATTCATATAAATTAATGAAATAGTTAATAAACTTAAATTTAGATTTTCACGAATACAATATTTTTAAAAAACTATTGTTATTAATTATTAATATTTTATTAAGAACTTTATATTTTCAATTTTAATTAATCTTAGTTATATTAATTAATTGGTAGTAAAACATTCTCTAATACAATTGAAAGAACAATATTCATATATTTTCAGACAATTTTTTGAGCATTAAAAGTTAAATGCAAATGTTTTGTTTTTATTAATAATCTTCCTTTTTCCATACATCTGCTAAATAATTTATCAAGCCTTGTCAAATAATTTAACCACAGGTGCAACCATTTTCATATAAAATTGCAGCTGAATTTTTTAAAAATATGAAAAAAAAAACTTTTCATTTTTATTTTTTTACCCATAAAAGCATTTAGTTTTTCTATAAACTTTACATCATGAGCCATGATAACTAAATATACGAAGTTCATACTATAAATAGTAAATTTTCTATCAACATTTGCCAACGACATCTGAAGACAATATTTGTTGTTTATGAAACATTTCATTATGGTTCATTTGGGAAATTTGCTGCTTTTCGTATGTAACTCTGTCTGGCGTTATTCAAAAACTCTGGCACAGGATGTTCAACTCATGTTGTTAGTTGTTTTACTTTCTACTAGTTTAGCTATTTCTTTTTTTTGGATAATTTATATGGTTTTATAAACCTACAAGTAGTTGCATTCATACCTACTTCCTGTTTCGTTGTTTAGTACATATTCTTTTCAATTTTATTTTCCGTATCCCAAATGTGTATAGTTTAGTTGTAGTTTTATGATTATTTTCTGTATAGTTTTTTTTCCCTCGTTCCCATAAAATTTTATTTGTTATTGTCTAAGGAAGATGGTAAAAATAAATTGTTATTTTTTTAAGGAGAGAAAAAAACTGAAATAAATATGTTTATTTAAGACTCTTTATGTCTAGACATATGAACGTGAATAATTACTGATTCAAGGGTTTCTTGAGTATTTCTATAAAAGTGAATAGTAACGACTTTATCCTGGGTATCATAAATTTTGTGTTTTTTTTCTGATGACTATTTAGTTTTGTTTATTTATCTGTTTCTACCAATTTAGTTAAAGTTTTTCTTATTACTCGCTCATGTGGACGTATGGTTGGAGCTTAAGCTCTAAGTAAATTATTATAGTGTTTTTTTACGTTTGCCTACTTATTATATTAACGTATAAAATTAAGAAGATATTATAAATCACAATAATGCAAACCGCAGACTCAGCAAGCTGTTCATAAATTTTTTTATCGTAAACTTTTGAGTGAGCTTTAATAAAAGAGTTTAAGAGAATGGATACAAAAGATATAAAATTTATATATTCATTCAATACATTCAAATGTATTTACATTTGTTCTAAAACTGTTGCTAAAGATCTTAGTAAAAGCTTTCACTAGAGATATTTAAAAAAAAACTATATTATTATTCCCTACACCACTTAAGTGGGAAGGGTATATTGGGTTTGTGGTGATGTTTGTAATGCACAATAGCGTTTGTAACACACACCTTAAAGTATACCAATCAGCTCAGAATCATTTGAGTCTATTTAGCTATGTCCGTCCGTCTGTCCATCCGTCCGCCCGTCTGTCCGTCCATGTAAACTATGTAATCAAACTACAGGTCGTAATTTTAAAGATAATTCAATGAAATTTGATACATGATCTTCTATTGCCCCAAGGACGAAGCCTATTGAAAATGGTAATGCACAATAGCGTTTGTAACACACACCTTAAAGTATATTAATCAGCTCAGAATCATTTGAGTCGATTTAGCTATGTCCGTCCGTCCGTCTGTCCATCCGTCCGCCCGTCTGTCCGTCCATGTAAACTATGTAATCAAACTACAGGTCGTAATTTTACAGATAATTCAATGAAATTTGATACATGATCTTCTATTGCCCCAAGGACGAAGCCTGTTGAAAATGGTTAAGATCGTTTTATTTAACAATATATGGCTTTGGTATATCTGAGGCAAGGTACAATTACAAACAAGTAATTTTTATTATAAAAACTTAATTTACTTTTTGAAACAGGTGTAGGGTATTATATGGTCGGCTTCCGACTTTAATTTCTTACTTCTTAAATTTGTTTTAATGCTTCAAATATAAAAGTTTTATTCTAAAAGTTTTTAACAAAAGTGTTCTTTATCGTTGTTAATAAAAGCTTTAATTAGAGCTTTTTTAATGTTTTTTTGTTCTGTTTTCAAAATATAACTGTAATATAAAGAAATGATTTATAAAAGTTTCTTTTTATATAAAGCTTTTTATTATTTTTTAAAAAATTCTGCATTTTAAGAATTTTTATTTAATTTTTTATAAAATGGTTAAAAAACAAAATTTTTGGCATTTTTCTTAAAGTTTTTATAACTATATATTTACACAAATTGTTTATAAAGCTTTTTATAAATTTTTATTTAAAGCTTTTAACATTTTTATAAAAACTTTAGTATTTTAAACAGTTTTTGTTAAATATTTTATTAGATAATTTAAAAATTAAATTTCTGTTTCTTTTCATAAAGCTTTTGCATTAAACTGTATTAAAGCTTTTAATGAAATATGTATATATTTAACTTTATATAAACAGCTCCTCTTAAATATTTATTAGGCTTTTCTTTACCATTTCTTGCATTCATGTAAACAAAACTTTCATTTAAGCTTTAACCGGAACATTTTTTATAAAAGCTTTTTAATAAATTTTTCATTAAAAAAATTTTATATTTTCTAACTTTAAATAATTTTTTGTAAACAATTTTTTTCTTTACATCAACACATTTATTGAGCTTTTATTGTAAAGTTAAAGTTTTTTAATAAAAGCTTCCCTTAAAACGTTGTTATAAAGGCTTTCAGTAAAGCACTTTTTACAAACGCATTCTTTAGGGCCTTTTGCGAAGCTCTTCAATATTTATCAAAGCATTTATTGAATAGTATTAAGGAACGCTCTTACAAGAAAAAGCTTTACTGAAAGCATTTAAACAAATTCTTTACTAAAGTTTTAAGGAATACTCTTATGAAAAGTTTTAACTTTATAACTAAAGCTTTTATAAAAGCTTTGAAATTAAAGCTTGTACTAATAAACAAATTTCTATGAACAATTTTAAATTAAACCAAATAACAAAAAATAAAAAAAGTTGTTATAAAAATCGTTATGAAAATCATTCATTAAATCGTTAATAAATTTAAAAGTTTTATACTTAAGAAGTGAGAAAAGCTTTTTAGGAGAGATTTTTTAAAGCGTTCATAAAAGATAAAAGCTTTCATTCAAGTAAAGCTTTTGAAGTAGTGATTGTTTTACAAAAGCAATTAGCATTGATTGCATAATGTTTTGTGTAAGAGGTAAAGTTAGTAAAGTTGTTTATAAAAGCTTTTATTGAATTTTTTTTATAAAAGCTTTTAGAAACTTTGAATAGAGTTTTCTATAAAAGCTTTTATAAAAAAAAAATTTATAACAATTTTCCATAAGATTTACATAAATATTTGTATAAAAGCTTTATTTAAAGCTATTTTTAAAATATGTTATGCAGAATATTTTAATAAAACAAACAAAGATCTTTTAAAATAATTATTATTTTTTCAGTATAAACCATTCTTTAAGCCTAAGAAGAAAGAATTTCTTGAAGACTTCTCAAGAGTTTTTTAAACTTAAAATCGTTAATAAAATATTTGGAAAAGTTTCAGTGAGACAATAACTTTACATAAGATTTATAAAAAGTTTTTACCTTGCTTGTTTGAGAAAGCTTTTAGAAGAATTTTAATAAAAGTGAAAAGAGTCAATAAAAACTATAAGAAAAGGAAAACTTTTAAAATAAGCTTCTATAAAAGCTTTTGAAAAAGTAAAAAATAAACATTTTAATAAAACTACCAACCAGATGCAAAACATATTTATGTTAAAATCCAAAAGTATTCAGCCTTCACTTGTGGTTAACAAATAATGATAATTATAATTTTTTTTGAGGTTTTCATTGTTTTCTTTGTATTAATAGCATGAAATAAATAAATTAGCAAATAATAAATTGTGGTTTTTGTCACATTATGCTATTAACATATATTTACTTATATTAATATGTAAATTTAATTGTAAATTCTTATTAAGATTACGATTGCTGCAATTGTAATTAACCTTACTTTCTTTTTAAAATTCTACTCAATAAATTTACTTTTTTAACTATCATCTGTTAATAATGGTTATGTATGTGTAATTATCATTAACTTATACGTTATACAAATAGAAAAAAAAACTTTATAAAAATACTTTTTTTTCATTTAGCTGTTAACGTAGGAGTGCAAGTATTGTGCCACATTTGACACAGACAAACTTCATTTGAAATTGTGGACTTCAGTCAGACGACACATGTGCCTTATTTATACAAGGGTACTTTAAACAATATACAATTATGGTATATTAGGGTACCATTCTTTTGGTTTGTTTATGTTGTTGGGATTTGTCAAATATTTTTATTTAGAATCAAAAACTCTACAATTACATAAAAATTTTGAAGAATCTGATTTGACTCTAGATCATAGTTATATATTATTTTACAAAATAATGTTAAAATGTTGTTTTTGAAGTGTAAAAGCTGCCCTATTGTGCAGACAACCAAACTTATGCTACAATAGGAGTTAAAACCCACAACAACCAAATAACAACCAGAGTCCTGGTAACAACACAAATCTCTCTGGACGTTTTTATTTTTAATGCCACTTAATTATGTTCTCTTTGCTTGGTTGTTTGGCTGGATGCTTAACTAATGGC
>NC_060950.1:15368676-15377607 GCF_022045245.1 Lucilia cuprina
AATGTTTACATGGACAGCCAGCCAGCCAGCCAGCCGGACAGACGGACGGACGGACATGTCTTAATCGACTCAAAAAATGATTCTGAATCGATCGGTATACTTTAAGGTATTATACTTTAAGGTATTATTACTATTAAGGGTATTATACTAATATTTTTGTATGTTACAAACATCAGCACAAACGTATAATACCCTCCCCACTATAGTGGTGTAGGGTATAAATATAAAACTTTTTTTTGGATTTACTTATAAAAAATTTTACATACATATTAAGCAACATTTATTATACATACGTATATTTCATACCATTTTTTTCTTTTTAAGAAAATGTCAAAAAAAGTCTTCTGCGATACGTATGATTATTATAAACACAATAATACAATGTTAATTATACGCCCTGTTTATGTGAATTTTGCATCCTTAAGATATGCTATGATTTTTTATATTTTTCTCATTTCTAAATTTACCTGAGTGAGTATGAGTAATATTTATCTCATATATAATTTAATTATAAAGTATACCTCAATTTTATTTCACACAATGGGGTAGAATCGATCAAAATGTAAGTTATGTATTTATTTTTGAAAATCTTGATTCAATCGGAAACACTAATATGGAAAAGTTTTAGAGAAGGAGATAAGCTTTAAAGAAATGAATAACGTAAAGACCAAATTGTAATTATGAAATGAGTAACAGATTACCAAAGTAAACCAGCTCTTTTATAGAAAGAAAGATGGTCGTAAACTTAAATGTTTGGCTTTTTAAACAAAAAAAGATTCCTATTCCTCTTAAAGTTTTGTAGAATGACCTTTTATCCATTGTTCTTGAATCATTTTAATTACCAAATGTTTGTGAAAGTTTTTTTTTAAAGAAAGTTTTTAGAAAAAAGCGATTTTAGATTAAAAAATGTTTTTTTAAGCCATTTATGGAAAAGGTTTTTAATACTATTGATCAAAAAGCTTTTCTGCTAGAATACTTAGTTAGTTAGTTAGTTTGAAAGGAGGATGGATATACATCAAATCCGAAGAAATACACCTAGGCCTCTATCGGGCCTGTTGTGCACTCCTTAAGCAGTGCCTCAGGTGGGAATCGAACCCACCACCTCCGTTCTACCAGACTAGTGTTCTAGTCTGGTAGAACGGAGGTGGAACTAACCTACCGAAGGCCACGCTAGAATACTTATAAAAGCTATTTATGAAAAATGGTTTTGTCCGAAAAACTCTTCATTGAAAACGATTTTCTAGTGAAAGCTTTTTTTTAGAATATTAAAAAAAATTTAGTGAAAGCTTTTAATGAAAAAGCTTTTTTAATGTTTTATATGAAAAAATTTCAACTACACTTGTTGAAAAAGCTTTAGAATAATAAAAAAGTTTAGTGAATGCTTTTTATGAAAAAGCTTTTTATGTATGTATTATATGAAAAAAAAACGTTTTAAACTGCTTTTGTTCCAAAAGATTTTTATAAAAAATGCTTTTGTGTAAAAAAATTTCCATGAAAAGAGCTTTTCTTGAAAAAGCTTTTTTATTAAAAGCTTTCAGTTAACTTTTTTAATTATTCTAAAAACAGCTTTTTCAAGAAAAGCTCTTTTCATGGAAAATTTTTTACACAAAAGCAAATTTTTATAAAAAACCTTTTTTTACAAAAGCATTTAAAAAAGTTTTTTTTATATAAAACAGAAGACATAAAAAGCTTTATATTTAAAAAAACATTTTGTAAAAATTTTTTTTCTTAAAAAAATTATAAAAGCTTTTTATGAAAGATGTTTTTATTGAAAAAACTTTTTGGCTAGAAAGAACTTTTTTAAAAAAGAACAAAATTTTTAAAAAGATATTGTTTATAAAGCTTTGTCACTAGAATTATAAAAAATAAGAATAAATAAAACAGCTTTTTATTAAAAATGCTCTTGTAGAAAAAGCTTTTTATGACAAAAGCTTATCTTGAAAAATCTTTTTCTTTAGGATAGTTTCAAAAATATTTGGTGAAAGCTTTTTAATGAAAAAGCTTATTCTGAATAATGTTTTATTCGAGAAAAACGTTGTTTTTAAGAATAATATAAAAATTTTTTATAAAATTTGCTTTTGTCGAAGAAGCGTTTTATGAAAAATGTTTTTTTTTTTTTTGAAAAAGCTTTTTCTGTGGAATAAATTTAAAAAAAGAAAGCTTTTATTTGAAAAACTTTTTATGAATAAAGCTTTATACCAAAAATCTCTTCGTGAAAAATCTTTTCGTAAAAAAAAAACTTCTTTAAAAAAATAATTTATGTTGTTGAAAAAAAAAACAAATTCTCATTACAATATTTTAACAACAACTTAACTTGCGCTCCATTTATTTAAAATCTCATTTATGTTCTCTTAATACCAAAATCAAAATGTTAAATGACAGCAATTTTTTTTTTTTTCATTTTGTATATCATTACTATATTTATAGCACTCAATTCAGCTGATGATAGAAATGCTTCACTTGATTTAGTTTGATTTCATTCGTATGCATTATTTTTTATTTTTCCAAAGAATATATCAGCATGACACTCTTAAGCAATCGAGCATTTAGATAACAAAAAAACGAAAAACGTAAAAGCAAAATATTTGAAAAAAAGTCAAGTTATACATCAGTTTAGTATAGTTTTTTTTTTTTAATTTAGCATTTTTTTAACATTTCACACCACTCTAGTCATGCACTCTTATAATAGACTCATATACATACATATAAGTGGAATAGACACATCCGTTTTGTGGAAGAGTAACAACACAACAAAGGAAATTGCCAACACAAGATAAATGAATGTTAAATTTGTTTTATTTTTTTGTTCCTTTTTTATTTAACAAACATCAGCATAAAAACTGCTTACTTTTTTTGTTTGCTATTTTGTTTTTTTACTTTCCTATTTTAGAGCATAAAGTTCAGGGATTTTTTTTTGTTTATATTGATGTTTTATTTTATTATAAAATTTTAAGTTTTCATCTTTATAGTCAATGATGAAAAACATGAAAAAGAATTATGTAAAAATACATTTCGTGTGAATAAACTTTGTAAATTAATGAGATTATATTGTAGAAAACAAGAAACAAGGAATGTTATTTTCGGAATCATATTTCTCCCAATATCTTTGGATCTAACTTCGACGAATGCCTGGCAATGGCAAAGAGCTCTAGAGTTTTACTATCCTTTCCACAGGTTCTACATTCATCTGAATCTGCACGTTCAATTCTGGATAGCTACTTCCGTTCTCCTGTGTGTTCACTCAGAAGACGAATTTCGACGAATGCCTGACAATGGCTCAAAGCTCCAGAGTTTTATTATCCACTTCACATGCTCAACATTCGTTCAAATTATATATAGCTGTGCCTGTGTTTATCTTGCTCTAATCAGACTCACCACATTGGATCTTAATGTTCTCTGCACATGCTCTACATTCGTCTCAAGATGTCTTATGGGAATCTCTCATCCATATTTCCACCATACACCACATCAATGGGGAGGGTATATTGGGTTTGTGCTGATGTTTATAACGCGCAATAATATAGGTCTTATATCCACCTTAAAGTATACCAATCAGCTCTGAGGCTATTTGGCTATGTTCGTCCGTGTGTCCGTCCGTCCACGTAAACCTTGTAGTCAAACTACAGGTTGCAATTTTGAAGATAATTCAATGAAATTTGATACATGATCTTCTATTGGGACGAAACCTATTGAAAGTTGTTAAGATCGGTCTATTATTTCACCTAGCCCCCATACTACTGAACCCCGAATAGGGCTGTGTATAGCTGTGCCCGTGTTTATCTTGCTCTAATCAGACTCACCTCATAGGATCTTAATGTTCTCTGCACATGATCTACATTCGTCTCAAGAGGTCTTATGGAAATCTCTTATCCATATATCCACAATACACCACATTAATGAAGAGGATATATTGGGTTTGTGCTGATGTTTGTAACGCACAATAATATTGGTTCTATATCCTCCTTAAAGTAAACCAATTGGCTCTGAGTCTATTTGGCTATATCCGTCCGTTCGTCCTACAACCAAGTCAATCTACAGGTACATGATGTTCTGTAAAAGTTTTTATTGAAAGTTGTTAAGATTGGTCCTTTATTTCACCCCATACAGGTCATGTAGACGAAGCCTATTGAATATGGTTAACATCGGTCCATTATTTATTTCGAATCTCGACAAAAAGCTGCAAAACCAAGTTCTATTGATGACCCTCATAAACTTTATAATTATAGGGCCTCATTTGATCCTAGCCCCTATAAAAGCCAGATTATAATTTCTTTCATGTTTTAATTCAGCTTTCGTTGCATCTAAAGGTTTTGCCTTTAGATGTCCTTTAAATCTATTACATTCTCTTTTTTGCCGACTACTCCTGAAACAAATATGATGTAAACCTTACCTCTGAAAGAGTAGACAGTAAGCTTTCTTACAAACCAATACAGTCTTAGATGTAACATTGTTAACTGATAACGACCTAATTACCTTCTGGCTGTTGGAAAATACATTATGCCCTGTTTATTCTGATCCAATTGACAGATTCCATTACTGCTCGGACTTCTGCATGGAGGCTTGTGTTATGATTAGGTAGCCAGTGGTATATATCTACTTGTAGGTCTTCAATATGCAACCACACGTCCAGTTTAGAAACATCTGCATAGCAACGGATTCTGATGATTATTTGCTCTTATGTTTCAATAGATTCTTTCTAGGATCAGCGTTTTAAAGTTTTCGTGACATTATGTACATGTTATGCAATTATACATGTCCGATGATTGTAATGGAATGCTATAGATTGTGTACATTATACATTGATGACGTTTCCTGTTTGGTCACTTCGCCTATAGTTACCCAGCAGTTCGACGAAAAGTGTCAGTTAATCCGAAAGAGACTAATTTAAACACCTGGTTGGCTCTATTTCGTCACGTATGTATGTAGTGTTCCTTAGTTTCCCTCTGTAAGCGAGAGATTAGACACTTGAAAAACAAACTTAAGCATTTTGATATCTCTTCGTAAACTATGTAGTGACGATTGACTGCCTAATAGGACAAACACATATTAAAATAGTTTGTCATCTCGATAGTCGGTGGGGGCAGGAGTAATCCTAAATGGTGGTGTAAGAGAACTGCTGAGTATAAGCCGTTTGGTTGTAAGTGCCGTTTCATATCTTAAATATGTTTTAATGGGTGGAATATCTAGCAATATTTTCAGAACATTATTGACAGAGTAGTCATGGCATCACTTATGTATATTCAAGCTGCCAGTACGCTGAACACCCTGTAGTGGTTTTACATGTACCAAGAAATGTTACACATGGTAGCTGTGATTTAAACACAAATTCACGAGAAGATAATGTTGTTTAAAAGACTGATATATCGTATAGCATTCTGGATAAGTTCGGGGCTACTACCGAGACATTAGATATCCCGCAAAGGATTCGCCCTGGGCATGTTTCCTTGATGACAGATCCCATCTTTGTGTATAGAGTTGCTACCAGTACCTCTAGTTTGCCGGGTGAAGTCACTTTACTACTCGCCTTGTCCTTGGTATGATTTGACATGGGGTCTAACCAGAGAACTACATAATCTTGCACCAACTACGGACAATGTTGTGCCAGGACATAGTGGCGGGTGGCCCATCTGCGTGGTTGTTAACTGAAGTGATGTTTTACATCTCGGAAGTTATGCAACAGCAATGGTCAGAAATTAGATAGCTCAAGTACTTGAGTAAAGTGCTCGTATATGGACCGGACCATCCATGTACAAAAATTGCAACCTGCGTGAAAAATCCACAAGGGAGCAGTGATGCGTTGTTTATTATACTCACGCAGTGGTTGTAAAAGTACCACCGTGAGATAGGGTTTCGAGCCAGTCGAAGTGCTTTAGGAGAGTACGTAAAGCACTTTGACTTCATCCCGCAGAGAATGTTGGATCCGGCCCTTTTATTACCAGTAATTGCCCTCTCTTTTGCCGGGTTCATGGAGCTGTCATATGGAAAGCGATCGTCATAGTAGCTTCTGCGTATGAGATACACAATAGGGAGGTGGTGAGTCACAAAGAAGCTCTCCAAGTGGTTAAAAACACCAGCCTATTTCACACCAACTTGTAATTCACTTCGACAATCACCCCGCAGAGAAGTGAAAGTGAGAATAAGTATTCGGTAAAATTAATTTTTTTTTTTTTTTTTAAAAAAGGTTTTTTTTTGCAAAACTAGTCATCTACAGATGTTTCCAACTGCCCTCTTATATAAATTCATTCTACATGACATTACCACAGAAATATTTGTTTCAAAAAAAAAAAAATCACCACTCAATACAAACAATTGTAGCCTTTCATTCACTTAATTACATGTAAAGCACTATTATTATTTTTAAATGTACTTTACTCTATTGAGTCATTTCATTTCAATTATTCACATTAAGTAAATAAATACAATTTGAAATTATTTTAATCAGTCCTTTAACAAATAGCTCTACAATAACAAGTAAAAAAAGTTTAAATTTTTTTTATAGTTAAAAACAAAATAAAATGAATTTTTTAAATTTTTCACTAAGTTTGATAGCTTTTATTTTAATGACAGTTATATGTTCGGCACAAAAGTCACCTGTAAAATATCATTATCGTCCGCAATACACTCGATATTCATCACCTTTATATGGAAGATAAAATGAGTTTTTAAGTTAATATTCAATAAAAGTGTTATTTGAAAAAAATATAAATTGTGTTTTATTCAAAATGAAAAACAGGGGTTTTTTGGTGAAAACTGGGTTTTTGATTATAATCTGATTGTTTGGTGAGAAACTTAATTTTTGATGAAAAACTATGTTTTTGATGAAGATCTAAGTTTCTGAAGAAGAACTGAGTTTTGACGAAGAATTGGATTTTTGATGAACAACTAAGTTTTTATTGGAAAATACAGTTTTTGATGAGAAACTCAGTTTTTTAACTGAATTTTTCATTAAAAACTGAGTTTTTGACGAAGAACTGAGTTTTTAATTTAAAACAGTTTTTCAGTAAAAAACTTTTTGGTACGAAAATAAGTTTTGTCGAGAAACTGAGGTTTTAGTAAAAAGCTGAGTTTTTGATAAAAAAAAAAAACTGAATTTTTGGTCAAAACTGAGCTTTTGGTAAGAAACTAAGTTGTTAGTGAGAACCTCAGCTTTTGATGGGAAATTCAGTTTTTAATGAAGAACCGATATTTTGATTAAAAACTGAGTTTTTTTCTACAAAGAACTGAGTTTTTGATTTAAAACAGTTTTCGAATAAAACTAGGGTTTCATTATGAAAACTGAGGTTGTGTTGAAAAACTGGCCTTTTGGTGAAAATCTGAGTTTTTGACGAAAATTTGAGTTTTTGGTGAAAAACTAAATTATTGGTGAGAAACTTAGTTTTTAATGCGAAACTCAGATATTGACGAAGAACTAAGTTTCTGAGGAAGATCAAAAATTTAGTTTTTGACAAAGAACTGAGTTTATCATTAAAAACTTTTTTTCGAGAAAACCCGGGTTTTGGTAAGAAAACTGAGTTTTGGCGAGAAATTAAGGTTTTTTGTGAAAAACAGAGTCTTTGGTTAAAAAACTGGGCTTTTGATAAAAAATCTAAGTTTTTAACGATAAACTGAGTTTTTGGTGTAAAAACTCACTTTTTGATGAAACCCCCAGCTTTTGACAAAGATTTGAATTTTAGATTAAAAACTGAGTTTTTAATTAAATTCTGATTTTTAAGAAAACTCGTATTTTATTAAAAAAAACTGTATTTATGCGAAAAACTGAGGTTTTGGTCAAAAATTTAGTTTTTGGTGAAAAATTGAGTTTTGGTGAAAAAACCGAGTTTTTGTCGAAAAACTGAGTTTTTGATGAGAAACTATGTTGTTAGTAAGAAACTCAATTTTTGATGAAAACCTCAAAGTTTTGCATAGATCTGAATTTTTAATGAAAAACGGGATTTTGTTAAGAACATGAACTATTTAGAATTTTTTTTTTTTTGTGAAAAACTGAGTTTTTGCTGTAAAACTCGATTTTTGTAAAAAAAAAAACTGAGTTTTGATGAGAAATTAAATTTTTGCTCAAAAATCAAGTTTTTTGTAAAAAAAGACTAAGTTTTTGGTGAAAAACTAGGCATTCAATGACAAAATAAGTTTTAAACAACAAAATTAAATCTAAATTTTTTTAATAAAAAATGTGGTTTTTGGTGAAAACTGGGATTTTTTTAGTCTCAACTTTGTTAAAAAAAGAAGTGAACCTTCTTATCTTAACTAATAATTATTAAGAAAAAAAAGAAAAGGACAACAGAAAAACACACATCACAAATCATAAAAAGGACAACACAAGAATACCCCTGACAAACACATGAAACAACAACAACACTTATCTACCCTTAACAATGTTGACTTAATAAATTTAAGCCACACATTAACAGACAAACAATTTTTACCATTTCAAATGAAACTAAATAAAGGAAAACACAATTGTAGCATAATGGTGAAGAAATCCTTAAACAATGTTCATCAGGATAGACAGTGTTTTTTTATTATTTATTTTCCTCTTCATACACTTGACATATAAATACGTACCGCAGTTTCCTGTGTAAAATATTTGTGGCAAAAGGTGTCTTTTTTCTTTCGTTGATGAGATGGTAAAGTGTTTATTTTCATGAGTAGAGTAGAAATATGACAATGACGATAGCAGCAACATTCTGTTACTGTCATTTTCACTGTTGTATTGTGTTGAAATTTTAAGAGAAACATATGGTGCGTGCATGATTTTTAAAGCGGAATAAAGATAAATCCAGTTTTGTATAGTGGTCTACTGGGTAGTATCATTACACTTTGAAAAGAGAGTTTTGATAGATAGATAGATAGATAGATAGATAGATAGATAGATAGATAGATAGATAGATAGATAGATAGATAGATAGATAGATAGATAGATAGATAGATAGATAG
>NC_060950.1:15377707-15381776 GCF_022045245.1 Lucilia cuprina
AGAACTGAACTAGAACTGAACTAGAACTGAACTAGAACTGAACTAGAACTGAACTAGAACTGAACTAGAACTGAACTAGAACTGAACTAGAACTGAACTAGAACTTCATCTTTCACAGCATTTTATAAAGTTCCTTCTTTCATTCATTTTTCCCTCGACCACCTTATAGTCAGCTGCGGACTTTAGGTAACTCTCTACTTAAAATAGAAGTTCTAAAATAAAAGCAAACAACTTTTACGTTGATTCGATTTGTTGCATTTGTGATTTATTTTGCATGTGTTGGTAAAGTTTTTCCGAAAAATATTTGTTTTATAGATAAAGACATTTGTTATTTTGTATTTCTTGGTACTTTTTGATTGTTTTTTTTCTTACTGCTTGGTACCTTCTAATAGCTATGAGTTTATATACATATATGCAATTGTACATTAGGGTTATAAATGAAGTTAGGTTCTGCCGCTATGTGGTAGCCAATAATGAGTTAATAACCACTTTTTCAGGACATTTTGGTATAAAAGGCTTCCATGCTAATTGATTTTCTAACACCATCCACTATCAAATTTACATGAACATAATCTAAATGTAAATTGAATGTGTATACAAGTTATTACCCTAATAAACATACATATTGTTTTGAGTTAGTTTTGTTTTTGTAGTTATTTTGCATAGAAATGATAACACCAAGTAACAGTTGTACAAATAAACTTAAGAAAAACTTTATGCTTAAAGGAATGAAAAAAACTAAAGAAAATAGAAAAACTTTCGAAGAAATGTTAACAGTTTGATAAATTTTCTTTTGAGATTTGTATGTGTGTGTGTGTGTTTTAGCTACAAAATTTGGCCAAATTCTTGCAAAAAGCACGCACTCTTAAAGTTTGAATAATTTGTTAAGTTCTGATTTTTTTTTTGGCTTTGAAGAGTTTAATCTTGTTTAGTGGTTTTCTAAAGTTATGGATTTGTTTTGAAAGAAATCGATAAGTTAATGTCAATTGTGGCTAAGATTAATTGGGAATAAATAGTTTGATGGATGCTATATGTTACAACTTCGTCCGTCCTTCTATAGTACATCTTCCACCTAGATCCCTCTTTTAAAATCATATTTTACTACTCATCCCTTTCTAGAAAATGTTTAAACTTTCTTTTAAGCCTTCACCATTTAATTAAGAAATATATGTATGGATTTTTTCTTCTTGTCAAACATTTTTGCTGACCTCAACCTTTTCTACTGCAGTTTGTTTTACTTGCGGCTAAAACATTTTAAAAAGCTTGATGTGTACTGTACACAACTTAAGAATTAAAAAGAATTATTAGTGAGATGCAAGTAATTTTTAGTGGAATCGAGATTATGTGTAAAACGTTTATTCTTTTACAACTAGAGTACTTTTTAGTATAATAATAGACCACCATAGACTTGAACATATTTTTGATTGATTGGACTTGGAACTGATTACTTATTTAATTATTGTAAGCGCTTAAGTTTTTTAGTAGTTTTTAAGTAGTTTTTACTCTTTTTACTTAAAGTTAAAATTATTATATATTTTTTGAAACTCAACTAAAATCAAGTAAAAGAAACAAAAGTGTCGAAAGTTTTTCATATAAATCAAAATTTTAATTAATTTTGACATACATTTTTCTGTGAAATAGTGGTTGCTGATGAAGTAGGTTTTTTTTTTTGATTTTTTTTTATAAAACAAGCTAAAGAAATAAGAATAATATTGAAAAATAAGCAAAAACTTTTCATATATTTTTTTTAGCAAGTAATAGTACTCTTGACCAATGAAGAAGATGAAGCAATTTGTTTGCCAAGGAAGAAGTCCTTTAACTATGTAAGAAATTTTAAAGTGAAATATGTAAGTTACAAGAAAGATTCGGCTATGACGAATTTCAAATAATCTGTACTTAAGGCTAAGTCTTAAATATAAATAAAACGCAAAACATATAGTCACGTTCGGTTTGTAATTCAGTTCAAATTCAGTTGATTTCTATATCAGTTCTAATTTAGTTCTAGTTCAGTTTTAGTTCAGTTCTAGTTCAGTTCTAGTTCTAGTTCAGTTCTAGTTCAGTTCTAGTTTAGTTCTAGTTCAGTTCTAGTTCAGTTCTAGTTCAGTTCTAGTTTAGTTCTAGTTTAGTTCTAGTTCAGTTCTAGTTCAGTTCTAGTTCAGTTCTAGTTCAGTTCTAGTTCAGTTCTAGTTCAGTTCTAGTTCAGTTCTAGTTCAGTTCTAGTTCAGTTCTAGTTCGGTTTTAGTTTTTTAGTTTGAGTTAATTTCTGATGCTGTTCTATGCAGCAATTGTAGCAACTGTATTACCAGATCACTATACCTCCCTTGTTTATAGTGGTAACTATAACAAGTAAATATTTTTTTTTTAAGAAACAAACCAAGTAGACGCAGAAATGATGGGCATTTTCTTGATGAGGCTTTATAAATTTTTTTGCTTAAGGACTTTATAAAATAGTTAAGAACTTTGTGAACTAGAAATAAAATGTCTATAAAAGAAAGCACAAGCTTGAGTTTAATACATAGTTTGAAATCAGAGCATTTGCTTACAAGAGGTACGAGGTTTGAAGGGCCTAAATGGAACTAGCAATATGTATGTCTTAACAAAGAAAATTGTTTCAAAAGAACAATTTGAAAACACACATGTTGGAGAAGTTTTTCTCTAAATTTTAAAAATGTTTTAGATTTTCTTATTAAATTTACTTAGAAATTAATTTATTTACTAAAAATATTTCATAATATTTAAGGCCTTTTTTGCCAATGTGCCGCTTTATAAAATCATCCTTTTCATAAAATGAGTTTTTGCATTTTTCATCCTTCAAGTATAAATGAATAAAGTTTATACTTTCCTATTCCACAAATGAGTAAAAACAAACATAAATTAAGTTAAAGTTTTTTATGTAATTTTTTTATTAAAAAAATAAGTTCATCTTATGCACAGATAAAAGTGAAAGGCATAACACACTGACTTGTTTTGTAACAAGAAAAAATATACTTATTTCATATCCGGACAATTTTTTACATTTCCTTATTTCTGTAATATGTTTTCATTTTTGTAATAATTTTAAAAATATTGCTTGAAATTTGCTTGATGGGCTAAAAAAAGTATATAGAAGTGTCTAGCAAAATGATGAATTTATTAAAAAAAAAAACCGGAACACATGTAAATGATGAGCATTTATTTTTGGGAAGTTATTTTGGTAACAAATTATAAATAAAGAAATATTAAAAAAAAATATGTTTAAGAAACAGCTTGACCATAAAGTCGACCATTTTGAAAAATATAATTAGTGTAGTGTAAAAGTTAAAATATTTAGATTTTTTAAAAAAACTTTTACAATTTATAATTTTGAACATCCAAACATTCAGAAAATCTAATTAGATTTATATGTTAAGTGTAAAAAAAAATTGTTAAGTGTAAAAATGATTCGTCTAGCATAGCAATTTTATTTTTGATTTTTTTAAACTTTTTAAAAACAAAATAATATATTAACACACATGCATGTCTTTTGAGCAAATTGTAACAATTTTTGTTATAAGCTGAAGTGCTGCAGGCGTCATTGTCACTAATTTTGATTGATGAATCTTTTATAAACTCGTATTATCTTGTGATGTAAAAAAGTATAAAAATCCCAAAAAATTGTTGAATTAAAATGAAAACATTTTAATCTGACAGTTAAAAAAGTAAAATAAGAACAACAAGTGTAGTAATGTTTGTGTTGAACTAACAACTATTTACCAAAAAAAAAAAATTAACCAACCAACTAACTAACTAATTAACTAATTAACTAACTAACTAACTAACTAACTAACTAACTAACTAACTAACTAACTAACTAACTAACTAACTAACTAACTAACTAACTAACTAACAAACTAACTAACTAACTAACTAACTAACTGACTAACTAACTAACTAACTAACTAACTAACTAACTAACTAACTAACTAACTAACTAACTTACTAGGTTCTAGTTCTAGTTCAGTTCTAGTTCAGTTCTTGTTCAGTTCTAGTTCAGTTCTAGTTCAGTTCTAGTTCAGTTCTAGTTCAGTTCTAGTTCAGTTCTAGTTCAGTT
>NC_060950.1:15381876-15383440 GCF_022045245.1 Lucilia cuprina
AGATAGATAGATAGATAGATAGATAGATAGATAGATAGATAGATAGATAGATAGATAGATAGATAGATAGATAGATAGATAGATAGATAGATAGATAGATAGAATTTTCCCAAATTTTTTTTGAAAAACTTCAAGCAAGAAAAAGTATGCAAACCACTGTGCGTCCAAGTAAAATAATTTTCTTCTTTTTGAAAGTGTTTATTTTCGAAATCCAACAAAATGCAAAAAAATAAAATTGCTTAAGTAAGCTCAATTGAAATGTGGTATGTGTATATTAATATTGTTGTCTTTTTTAAATTTCTTCTGTAATTTCTAAGATGTGGTCTTCTCTGGTAAGTGTAATGTCCCAAAATATATTTCGTACAAAATAAGCACTTTAAAAGACCACACCAAGCTGTTTTTCTTTAATCATCTTCTGAAGAGGTAGATATATGCACATATCTATGTATATGCATAGATAAGGTAACTGTGGTGGATATACTATAAGGTTTCTAAATAAAAGTGTAACATTTGGCAATATTCAAACTTAATTAGCCAATACTAGGCTTAACAAATTTTCTTAAAATATCATTTACTATTTTTAACAGAAGAGTATTTCAGATTCGGCTTCGTCAAATGTATTGCGCCTTTTATTTTTTAATAAAGAAACTAATTAAATTTTAAAATAAACCCTAAATTGTTTTTTTTTTTCTTTTCAAATATTTATATATTGAAGAAAGTTATTTTAAAATACGTAATGCTTTTGGGTTTTCTTTTTAATGGCAATTCTAAAAATATCTTTAAAAAAAATAAGTGTTAAAATTACTAGCCCTGACTGTTAACTAGTTACAGCTCAGCAAATAGAGTAGGAGGATCCTTAAGATTTGGCAAAACTTAAAACAAAAAAAAAACGAAAGGAAAAACAACTATTTAGTCTCTTCAAAAGTTTCTCAATTACCACAAAATTTATATTCATTTGTAAGCAATTTTCTGCTTTTCTATTTTGGCTTTTTAAAATATCTTAAAAAAACAACTAATAACGAAATGGCAATAATAGAATGCAATTAGCAAATGAAGAGTTGTTGAAATGTGTATAGTTTTTTTGTTTTTTTTTTTTTTTAAAGACTATTTTAATAAGTTATTTGAGGCAAAAAATACACGCAAATAATATTATAGAATTAAGAATTTTAAAGAAATACTTTTGTTTGATAGAAATTTAAAAATTAGTTTCCAACTGTAAAGAGTGTAAAAATTAAATATTAAGGTTAGAAAAACCTAATTTTACCGAAATTAGGTTTTTCATGAAAGAACATTTGTATGCAAAATTTAAACTGAAAATTAAATTTGTTTTTTTTTTATCAAATGGATATATAAACAGATTTTGGTTCCTCATGTTGCATTTTATTGTTATTTCTAATTATACACATGACAAACATTAAATAACTACACTAGAACTATACTAACAGTAAACTAGAACTGAACTGAACCAGAACTGAACTAGAACTGAACTAGAACTAAACTAGAACTGAACTAGAACTGAACTAGAACTGAACTAGAACTGAACTAGAACTGAACTAGAACTGAA
>NC_060950.1:15383540-15404056 GCF_022045245.1 Lucilia cuprina
TATCTATCTATCTATCTATCTATCTATCTATCTATCTATCTATCTATCTATCTATCTGTACAATTGTGTAAATTAAACCACTGTGCGGTTGTATTTACATTGTTGTGTAGAATTGATATTGTACTTAAATGTGTAAATGTATTGAGTATTATACCTTTATACCTACTATTAGGGTGTGCCTAAAAAATTCTGCAAATGATTAGTTAAGACTGAAATATCTTTGTCTGTAATGTCTTTGAGAGGCGCTTTCAATAGCGTTTCATTGTTTTCCATATCATTGCTTTGGTAGAAATTTGAAAAAATTAGAAATAAGAAACCTTTTTAGACCCACTACATTACATATTGTCGATAGGAAGTTGGAAGAACTCAGACTTTCTCCATACAAACAGGATCAGACTAATGTACATATGACGCAGTCTCTATTTCTATATATCCCAGTAATGCTTAACAAATATACTTGCATCACACCTTAAAGTTTATTTAGAGATTTACACTAACAATTTTGTAGAACTTAGTACAAGTACAAGTCTCAATAAAACTAAGGTACCTTTTCATAAAGAAAAGAATGAAAAACACATCTTGAAAAGAAAATTTCTCAAGTACTTACGTGGTAATCCATAGAGTTTTGTTGTTATCTCTCACACCTAAACACACTTCCATACCCATATACATACATGTAATGTAAGTACTTATGCATGTGTATGACCACAATACAATATTCTCTTTCACTCTCTGTGGGGCAGTTTCTATCAGCAGCATTATTTGCCCGATAGGTACATTATGCAAACGTGATTACTTTGTTATTGTCCATTCTTATTTCTTATTATTTTTCTTTATTTAATTTTTTTTGCATTTGAATAAAATTTCTCTTAAATTGTTGCTGTTATTTGTGGAGTTGTAAGTAGTGGTATTAGAATAAATATTTGAATCTGTTGTAAACACGTTCGGCACATAGTATATGTATTGTAGTTGTTTAAAAGTATTAACGAAAAAACATTTTTGAGTAATATTTTGGTTTATTTAGTTATTGTAGAATTGTTTATTTTAGTTTTGTTAGTATGTATAAAGTATAAACCTTTATTTGTTTGTTAGTAAGTTGTATGATAAGTACTAGGGTTGTTAAAGTCAATTTAATTTTTAATTCTTTTTTAATTTTCATATATTAAAAAAAATTTCGATTATAACATTAGGTCAAAATAAGGGGATATTGCAGTTTAAAGTTTGCATTGGGTCTAAAGAAAATTTTGTTATCTTAAGGAAAATTCTCGAAAACTCTTTCAAATTACTCTATTTGTACTTGAAAAATTGACTTTTGGTCATTTCCATACAATCTCTGGTTAATACAAATTTTACCTAAATATTGTTATAAACTGTTATATATGTACGTATGAATAAAATTTTAATTATCATACGTCAGAGTATGTCAGGGATTAAAATATGAATCAAATTTCGTCAAATTTCATTGCTAACAATGATTATTTTATACATTAGTGTAAACAGAGGGATCTTAATATGGGAGCATGTAACCGATCCTCATATAGAATATCATCGTCTTTTTTTCTACAGATTTTTAACAACATTACAAAAATTTAAAAAAGTACCAAATGAGTAACAAAAAAGTACCAAAACTCACATTTTATTTAATTATTATTAATAAGACCTTAAACAAAAGGTTCGAAAAGGTCCTCTTTTTTCAATAAATTAAAAAAACTAATGAGTCTTATAACTAATATCTCGTTCCTGTACTATACTGTTAAACGAAGCTTTTAAATCCTGTGACTGATATCAGAATACCTTGATTTTTAAGCTTTTTAAAACATGTGTGGTTTAGAGTTAAGTTATTCTCTATTATAGTAGAAATAGAAAATCATTTCCATTGTCGTTGCCCTAAAAATATATACCTTATGGTATACCAACCGGATTAGAATCATTTTTTGAGTCGATTCAGTTGTGTCGGTCCAGTAAACCTATTTCTAAATTTTTAAGTTAATTTAATGAAATTTGATACATAATTTTCTATTGTCGATGAAGTCTATTGAAAATGGTTCAGATCGGTTTATTATTTCACCCAGCCTCCATACAACTGAACCCACGAATAGGCTGGTAAACATGGTAATCAAACTACAGGTCGCAATTTTGGATATAATTCAATGAAATTTGACACATGATCTTTTATGGTACCGGTGACGAAACTTATTGAAAATGGTTAACAAAGGTCTATTATTTCACCTAGCATCCATACAACATTTAGTTCATAAATTATAGGGCCTCATTTGAACCTAGTCCTTCTCCCCCTCGGGGCATGTGTCAATGATGAAATGTCCATTATGGTGTATTTCAATCCCGGGATAAAGAGGTGATACCAATACCTCTAGTCTGTCGGGACTATAAACTGGTGACGTCAAATCGGTATGATTTGGCATGAGGTCTAACCAGAGTACCATTAAATCTGGCATCTGAGGCAAGATAAAATTCAACTTAAATGCTTTATTATGATAACTAAATTAAATTTTATTTTTATTACAGGTGTAGGCTATTATATGGTTGGCCTCGTCTGATTATAATTTCTTACATGTTTTCTTTAGAAATTTTGTTTATCTTTTTGTGTTTGTCTAGTTTTACTGTGACTATGATTGCATATTTTATGGGATTTTATTGTGGAAAACATTTGTAATATTCCAATTTTATTATACTACTTACAATATTATCGATATGTATGCATATATGTTTGTGGGTAGTTATATGGGTAAACGTTTTAGAATGCATTTTTTTCTATATGAAAAGAGATTAAGGAGGTTTCAGTGAAAAATATGTTTATATTCCATTTAAAAACTAGATAATGTCTTGTACTTAGATAAAAAGCAAATAACTTATCAATGTTAACTACATACCGTCTGTATTACTTTTAAGTAATATTACAATCACTTATATATTACTAGATAATTTATATTGATTTTTGTAGTTATGTTCTGAGTACAACAGCCAACTGATGGACAGTAAGCCCAGGCTCGTATCTGTGGAAACACCGCCATACGTTTAAGTACTTATTTATGTTGTTATTTGTAAGCGAGTGACAATGACTTCTACATATCGTCTACATTACTTTTAAGTAATATTACAATCACTTATATATTACTAGATAATTTATATTGAGTTTTGTAGTGATGTTCTGAGTACAACAGCCAACTAATGAACAATAATCCCAGGCTCTTATCTGTGTAAACAACACCATACTTTTAAGTACTTATTTAAGTTGTTATTTCTAAGCGAGTGATAAGCTGTTTTTTAGCTTTGTTGTGAATATCTTTCATTAAATACTTACACTTACTTGATTACGCATACAAGTGTGATGGAATGGTTTAAGATTTGAGAAGAATTTTTTTCAACAGACATATCCTTATTGACTATGGATATGTCCTTAATGTCTACGCTGTCTATAAAGATCCCTAAAATACATTATAAGGTGGAAATATATATTGCGAGAATTATGTATATATTTCTCGTAAAGTTAGGCATTATAATTATTTCAAAAAAGTATTACCTCTTGTAAAAAGGGACCACGTTAACTTATGCAAATTCTTAAATGTACGTATGTATTTTTGAAGTACGCAAACACATTTAAAGATGCCTGAAGTATTTTGAAAATTTTTTACAAATTTTCAAATGCATTTTTATTTTTTATATGCAAATGTTGTAATAACAGGACAATACATGCAACTGCTTTAATAAATTATCAGGAAAAACATTACTGTCTTTTTTAAGACCTATTAATACAAAATTATTTCTATAGAGTTCAGTCCATAACTGACCTTAGCATATCCTTTGTCTTTATTTCGATCCAAATGATAATTTATTTATAATTAGAAATTATTTATAATTTTTAAACACTAATTTAATTCCATTGTGACAATAATACTCTTATCGATAGCAATTTCTAATATTGACAATGCAAAAACGACTTAATTAAAATTTAATTCATAGAATTATGAAATTCAATACATTTAATAAATCAAATTCAACATTACGATGCACAAAAGAAAAAAAAACAGCGTAAAGTAAAATAATGTTTAAATAATTAATTGCAACTAAACGCCATAAATTAATTATAGAATTTAATAGAGAAAATTTAAAAAAAAAATTATGTAATCATCTTATATATTTGAATTATTTAGCAGGATTCAGACAAGAAAGGAATATACAAAGCGTACAAATATATAAATAAAAAATCCTAAAAAAATCTTATAAAAATTTAACAAACTGCAGTATAATAATGCTGTTGATCATGATGTAGTTACTACTAATGTTTGGTGATTTTTATCGAAAATACATTTATCATCCACATGTTGGTCTCTAAGACATTTTGTCGTCTTGTCTTTTTTCTTTGCATTTTGACTGTATGAACTGTGTTAGAGTTTTTTGTATGAACATTTTATTCAAAAATACGTTTTACATTTAACTGCAAAATAATTTTTATTGTCTTGCAGTTTTTGTGCAGTTCTCATGTCGGAGATTATTGTATTTTTAACTTATTCATTTTTTATTATTGGAAATTTGATAATGATATTAACAAAAAATCTTAAATTGTTTCACTTAAGAGTGAGAGAGTAATATACATTTTAAGTGAGGAAATAATACATTATTTATTTAGGTTCTAGTTCAGTTCTAGTTCAGTTCTAGTTCAGTTCTAGTTCAGTTCTAGTTCAGTTCTAGTACAGTTCTAGTTCAGTTCTAGTTCAGTTCTAGTTCAGTTTTAGTTCAGTTTTAGTTCAGTTCTAGTTCAGTTCTAGTTCAGTTCTAGTTCAGTTCTAGTTCAGTTCTAGTTCAGTTCAAGTTCAGTTCTAGTTCAGTTCTAGTTCAATTCTAGTTCAGTTCTAGTTCTAGTTCAGTTCTAGTTCTAGTTCAGTTTTAGTTAAGTTTTAGTTCAGTCCTAGTTATTTATTTTAGTTAAATTTATTTTTATCATGCCAAGAAACAACTAGATATACTTATTAAGTCATTTAATAGCAACAGACAGGTAATTTTTGTTGTATTTTTGTCACGATAAATTTACATTTCTTGACTCGAATAACATAAACTAACCAAAAATTTTCCCCTTAGTGCTACAATTTCTCTATTGCAAAAAAATATTACAAGTTCGATACAAAAAGTGAAATTTTTTTTATAAACTAAACAAACGTTAGCATTTCATACAGTTATTTTAACGAAAAACTTTTATTATAAAAGACAGTTAAAGTTGCAACAGTAACAGTTACAAAATTGGTTAAAAAATATAAAAATAACAACGTCAACTGTTATAAAATATTTAAATGACATTTTACCAGTTGTTGATTTTTAATTTGCTGATTGTGTTATAAAAGACAAATGTTTTTTTTTTCTCTTGCTAACTGTTGCCGTGTTTGGGATATATTTTTTAGTAACACGAAAAAGTAAATTAGACTGTCAATGACTTGTCAGTTTAAATTAAACTAAAATTAACCAGAAATAAGCATAAAAATATTTGTAGATATTGAAAAATAATAAACTATATTTTGTACTTAATATTATGTAAAAATTTTACTTAAAAATATTTTCTTTAAAAAAATTTATAAAAATGTTTTCTTTTTACAAACTTCTGTTTAATTGCTTGTTATATTTTCTGTCAAACTTTTTAATATTTGATTTAAGTTAAATTGTGAATACAAAAATATTTAAACAATAATTCCAGGTATTACATGGAAAATTAGGGTAAGGGTAAATGTATGGGAAAGTTTGTATCTGTTGTAAGTATTTGTTCCAAAAACTAATAAACAACACTTTTAGTAAATTTTCATTCTCGTCTCAGCAAATATTTTAACAAAATGAGATGAACTAAAAACAAACAACAAATAGGAAAAACTTTTACGAAAAACAAACAGACGTCCATTTATGTGTTCACGAAGTCAATGAGTAAGAATGAAATGTTAATACCCTACACTGTTATTATAGATTTATACAAATATACTGAAGTAGAATTGAAATAAAACAAAACTAGAACTAATCTAGAACTTAACTAACACTAATCTATAGCTTAACTAGAACTAAACTTGAACTGAATTAGAACTAAGATAGAAATTGTTTCATGTGTTCTAAAAAATATGTTGCAAACATCACTAAATTATGTTTAAGACATCCCTTTTTCTTATAGTACTGTAGCGTTCTTAACAAGAACAAATTTTTATGTTATCGAAAAGTTTTCAACATAAAATGTTGTTGAGTTTTTCTTTTGTTGTTGTTGTTTATGTTTCTTACTGGCTGCTATTATTGCTGTTGCTCTTACTGTTTGAAGTGCTTTTTTTATATGCGGTCCATACTAATTGAGTAAATGTTCCTGTTCGTGATTTTCTTTAAATCATGTTTACTTAACGCATTTTAAGCGCTAAAAACATGACCACCACAAAACCGAACAGCAACAACAAACACCCACAACAAAAAGTAAAAGTTTTATACTTTTTTTTTTGAGTCATCGTCATCATATTATTCTTTTTTGTTGGGATTTACCCATGTATTCTTCTTATAAATACCAATCGAAAAAAAACTCAAAAAGTTTCTTGGAAATTATTTGAGCCTGATAAAATGGTGAATAAGAATAACAACAACAGTTTGCCAACATGTGGTGCTGAAGGGATAAATGAACGAATTAGTGAATGACAGGCAGCAGAGAAGGAAGCTGATGAGGATCATAAGAAACAACTAAAATTAGCCACAGGCTGGGAAATGAGGAGAATGTTTAATAAGGTGCATGTGAACGTCAAGACAAAAGAATAAAGGAAAAAAAGAATTAAAACCATGATTGGCAGCAGATGTTTTGGAAAAGGTTAAAAGTTTTGCACAAACATCAATTGGAAGAGAGAGAGATATGTCGAAGGTATAAAATTATATAAGGGTGGTTTTTATTTAATTTAATTACTAAATTCTCAGTATTAATAGCACTACTCGTTAATAAACTAAAAAATAACCTTACATAATAGATAGATAGATAGATAGATAGATAGATAGATAGATAGATAGATAGATAGATAGATAGATAGATAGATAGATAGATAGATAGATAGATAGGTAGATAGATAGATAGATAGATAGATAGATAGATAGATAGATAGATTAAAAATTTAGAAAAAAAAAAACAGACATGGCCGATCTCATATAAGACTCTACACCAGCTATAGTGCACTTAAAAAATATATATTTTTGTAAAAATAGACATTTATGTCTAAGTTGTCTATATTGAGTTGTCTTTAAACAATTTCTAGATGAAAAAAATTTTCTTAAGAAGACTTTCTATGAGAGATATGGAAAGATAAGGGCTGATCCTTGCAAAATTTAGAGGAGTATTGTATTTTTATATAAAAGTAAATAATGATGAATTTCATTGCAATACTATTTTAATGGCCCATAATAATGGAGTAATTTCACTCGGCTTTTGCCTTGGCTAGGAAAACACGTACGGTACAAATTTGAATTTCATATTTTGAAAATTTCACACAAGTTTTACATGATCAACCATCTAACCGAACAAAGAGATAACTAGGAAAATGGATTCTGACACTATCAATACTTTTTAAGGTAGGCGTAGAAACAATACTTTTCCAAGTTACAAACATCAGTACAACCCCAATATTGTGGCATAGGGTGTAAAAAATTATTATTAACATGTGTAGCCAACTCTGAAATTACTAATATTCTCCATATCCTAAATGTTCAAATAAATATCAATTGAAACCGCAATATAAACTCTAATGACAATGAATGTATTTCATTCATTCATCTATTCATTCGTTGCTTCTTTTGGCATTGCCAATATACCAATACTAAAAACCATTTCTGACATTTATCTTTGTTGCTGAATATGCAAATGTTGGTTGACATTTATCAGACCAATTTAACTGATTGCATTTGTTGCATGCAACAACACATTTCTGTTCGGTTTTTTTTCCTTCACTCTCTCCAAACATACTCATGCATTTATTCATACACATATACTTGTGTATATTCATGCATATGCATGATTGTTTGTATGCTTTTCGAAAGTGAATTGTCAATTTCATCACTTCAGAAATTTAAGAGATGGAGAAATTGTTTGAGTATTTGAAAATCATCATCAGCACTATCATGTTTGTATGTGGATGTGTATTTTTTAAAAGTGTTTGTTTGTTTTTTTTTGAGATTTTTTTGTCTGGAATTGTCATCAGAGTTTAGTTGATTGTTATGACATTTGCTTTTAAGATACAAACTGCTTTGTAAATCAATATCAATTTAAATTATTATTACTTTTTGAAAGAAAAACAATAAAAAAATCGCAACTTTAAATAAACATATATGTAATTGAATTAATTGACTTTAACTATGCTAATAATTGTTGTAGGGTATTACATGGTAGGCTATATACAATAATAAATTCTTATATATTTGATATACATTTCAGTTTCAAGACATAATACTAATGTAATAACAACAAACACAAAAATACATTCAACTTACTGCTGTTTTTGAAATGATTGGTAGTTGGTTGTCCAGGTAATAAAATGGACAAAATATTAATTAAACGAAAACAAAGTTATTTCTATAAAGCATTGTAAAGTTTATTATAATAACAATAGATAGAAATCATAATAAAGGCGATACCAAGGAAACTTTAGTAAGTGGCAAATACTGTGAAAATTCTATTTATAAGTATTTCACAATATTCTCCTATTTGTTTTCGATATATATGTATATAAAGCCTCTAAGTTAAGTAACACCTCTCGATCTCTTTTACTCTTTCAGCCATTATTTGTCAAACCAATGCTAACAACAGATTACTTCTTCATTGTTATACAATTCATTATTGCATCATGTTGTTTGTTTGTTTAACGAAGAATGTTCGACTAGTTGTTGTAACTAAATCCCCTAATGCCCAAATGCAATTACTAGCAGCTGTGTTCATTCAAAGCTGCCATTCACCTCGTTGTTATAACAAGGATTTCTTCTTCTATTCTATTGAAAGTAAACAAGAATATATTCTTTTTAAAGGTAAGTTAGTAGTTTTATTTTTCTTTTTTTCTCTTTAATAATTTTCGATGTAAATACTGTGTTCCTTTTTTTCTTTTCTTATTTTTTTAGCATAGGTATAGTTTATTTTAATAACACTCGCAAGTGTCATTGGATTTTAATGCGCGCTTTCTCTTCATACACAATGTGCAACAATGTGGCAAGTTATTATAAACTAACAACCATTAAGGGGAGAGAACAAAAAGGACCAGAATGTTATATGAATATTTCAGAGATTATTCCATGAAAGAGTTGCCATTTGTTAAGATGTTAAGAGTATTTTAGTATAGTTAGTCCATAGTCAATTCTAAAGTAATGTCTTGTCTATAGTATGGTCAATAGTCTAGTCTATAGTCGAGTCTATAGTCTAGTCTATAGTCTAGTCTATAGTCTAGTCTATAGTCTAGTCTATAGTCTAGTCTATAGTCTAGTCTATAGTCTAGTCTATAGTCTAGTCTATAGTCTAGTCTATAGTCTAGTCTATAGTCTATAGTCTAGTCTATAGTCTAGTCTATAGTCTAGTCTATAGTCTAGTCTATAGTCTAGTCTATAGTCTAGTCTATAGTCGATAGTCTAGTCTATAGTCTATAGTCTAGTCTATAGTCTAGTCTCCGTTTTTATAGAACAACATTAAATCCTTGTAGGATTTTTTTAAGCAACAACAATATACATTCAATTGTTAAATCTTTTTGAGATTTATGCCCGATTTCTTTTGTTAGTATTGAGTACCATGTATTTAGATTTTTATCACAGACCTGGAAATCTTTTTTTTAAAGTAAATTACTACACCATACACAAGTATAACACAAGACACTAAGTATCACATTCTTATAAAATCATGTCATAGAAAATTTAAATATATCGTATGTATGTAAGTAGATGCATGTATGTTTGTAAGTATGTGTGTTTTGCAGGATACAAAAACCTCTTAACAACAAGTAAATATGTACACAAAATGTTTTATATGGCAAACAGCCACAGGTTTGTAATAAGATTTTTATCTTAATAATGGTGTCTTGACGAGAGCACAAAAAACGAAGTTATTTTAAGGATTATGTCACCAAAAACAAAATTACAAACATACATACATATTTTGCCTAAAAGCAACTATACTTAATAAGTATTTGATATACACTGCCAAAAAAATAATAAAGAAACAAGATAAAAATAAAGAATCTCCTTACTAGCTAAAGGTGTAGAGTTCAACACATTTTTTAAATAGATTGTCAACAAGATACAATGATATTAAAAAGAATGTTAAAGGGACATTTTCGTTAGTTTCTTTACATTTGGTTAAATTGAAATTTCTTTTCATTTTTTTGGTTTTTGTAATAAGGGGAGGTATAATAAACATAATCATTATATAAATTTTGATGATTATTTCTTTTGGAACAGGAGAATATGTAACATTAACTATTTTTTATTAAGGTTGTGGAACTAATATGCAAAAAGAATTATGCAAATGATAAACTTAAGACCACAATATGGTTAGTAAATTTATAGTGGTTTATCAAAGGATTTTCATATTAAAAAGGTTCATTAAATTTGAGATTATTTGAGAGTTTTAGAATCGTACTTTTAGGGTTTACTTGGAATGTTTAAAATATATGATTGCTTGACTGATTTTAATTAATTGCAATTGATTTTATTTAATTTTGTAAACATGTACTTGTTCTCCAATATTTTTTTTATTTTAAAAATTTCGTTATTTTTGCATGTATAACATTATAGTTAAAATGTCATTGGCTTGGGTCATTTATAATTTTTACCATTATTATATTTGAAACTTATGAATTATGTGCAGAACACAATTTTGTAGTTGCTAGCTATTTTAACAATTCATTACTTTGCTTTTCCTTTTTTTTCTCCCATTCTGCTAATATTATTTATTTTATTTAATTTTCTAATGTAATTATGATTAATGATATTATATTAGTTTCATTATTCATTTTCTTGTTTAAATATCATGTAAGTAGTTAGTGGTAGAGTGTGTTTTTTATTTCCAGTTGGAAATTAAGACCATATTTTTTAAGATGAAATCATAAAATTCATCAGGATCTGTAGGAGGTTAGAAAAATCTAAACTACAAGCTTTTATTGTAAATGATTGTATCGTTATAGCAGTTTAAGTCTATATAAATATTTGCCTGTCTTTCTTTATAATGTGATTTTAAAAACCTTTTAAAAGTAAGAAGATATTCTTAAGCAGTTTAAGTCTATATAAATATTTGCCTGTCTTTTTTTATAATGTGATTTTAAAAACCTTTTAAAAGTAAGAAGATATTCTTAAGTATTACGTGAAGAATAGCTTCGTCCTGATTAAAAACCGAAAAAAAAATAATTGAAAAAAAAAACAGCAACAAATTTGTATTTCTTTTCGTTCGTCGTCGCGGACTCTCTAGGATTTTGCTCAGACTACTTGGGGTCCGCGCACCCCCCTTTGGACTTAGCCTGCACAACATGGGATCATAGGACATGTAATCCTTTAATTTAAACAAGGGATCAGTTTCGGGAAAACTCTGATGTAATCTATTCCATTACAATGTTAAATGATGTTAGTTTTTATACATTTTACCTTCGTGAGAAGTGTATATGTAGTGTTTCTACAATAATTCCTTATCCTTATAGATAGCGGAGTCGAATAAGCAATGTCAGTCTATGAAATTAATACGATTTTTTTTGAAAAAATAAAGAAAAATATCATATATTTAACAATATGGTATAGGGTATATAATAATCGGCATATGAATGTCGAAAGTTTTACGTGAACACCTCCCTTGACGGCCTTATTTCACGGTGGTCTTTTACATCCATTGGGTAGACTTGAGAACGGTCTACCATCGCCCCTTTATTCTTCAATGAAGAACATAGGTGGCAATTTTTGTACATTAGCTTTGATCGGTCCATACACAAGTACTTTGCTGAAGTACTCGAGCTAAATAATCTCTGACCATTGCATGGCTGAAGACATTGTTCTTACTCACCGGTACACACTGTGGTAATTCTGATATGAACAGAGTATACTATGAACATAAATGTACAAGGAAGAAAAATTCAGTGGTATCATTTGTATATGGTACCTTTCATCAATCATCATTTAACCCAGCACACATCTCATTCATAAGAGAAAAACATGCGACATATCTATTATAGGTATACGGGTGGGGCGAGGCCCATCGTACCTCACATTCATCCCGTACCATATACAATTAATATCAACTTATTTCCAACGCTTAGTCCCACATTCACTCCACTGTGAAGTATCTGTTGTTTCGGCAACAGCACCGAACTTATCCCGAAATATTGACTTTACCTTACATCAGTCTTTTAACCGCCACTTACTCTCCCCTCGAATTTGGGTTTAAACCACAGCCACTACGTGGATTCCGAAGGAGCCTTAACCAACTGACCAGCCACGACATAGTCCTGCGAACAACTGGCCATCCGTAGTCTGACCTCTTTTTATCTATGCAAGGACTAAGCCAAACAGTAGACTGTAACTAATTTTTTAGTCCCGGCCAGGCTAGAGATATTGGCCACCTCTTTATACCCCTGGATTGCAATAACACCAAGGCGGAGGCTTCACTAAGGTAACATGCCCCCGGGGGGAAATAATCGCCACAGCCAAATGTAGCATTCTTACTTCTTTCCATATATCTGCATTAGCTTTGAACCAGTCCTAGTCCGTTGAGGAGTACTCTTTACACACGTGTGCAGAGAAGTCTAAATTTTTGCAGAATATAAATATTTGTGTTTTTTTTTTCTATATTTTAAAACAGAAACAAGTGTAGAACAAGACAGCCATATAATCTGATAATACGGAAATAGCTAGCCCACATGACAGAGATTCGGACTTTATCTTTTTCCGGTTATTGGAGAGGTTCCAAACTCGCAGGACGATATTGTTATTTGAAAGACTAATACATGGTGAATTTTATAATCTGTGTCCAAATGGGATGTCCTACATCGTAACTCGTCTAACTTGAAGTTCTTTTACCTGGTATTAATACATAATAGGTTCTAAAATACTAATTTAAGGCCTTATGCAAAAACGATTATTAAAGTTAACAATGGCTTACTACACACTTTTTCCATATAAAAACAGGTTTTAATAACCGTTGTTAACTTAATAATCGTTTTTGGATAAGGCGGTTAATATTTTATCTTTGTGTCAGGTTTCACGCCCACTTTAGCTGTCCCGCTATTCCTAAATATGGAAGGTAATGTATTTGATGACCCTATCTGTTGTAGTTTATGTATTTATTTTATACTTGGCCATGGCAATTCACCCCACTTGAAATTTTCTACATTTTCTTTCAAACATACAGGAAGACACTGTGAAAATGTTAGTGAACTTGGTTAAAATGCCAACAGCTTTAAGTGAATCCATTATGGCCAATTATGGATGTTAATGTTGCTCATATTTGATTACCCTATATGTTGCAGTTTATGCAATATAAGCGACATTTAGTAAGTATTTATTTTATATTTGGTAGTGGGACCTCGCTCACTTGAAATTTTGAATATTTCCTTTCAGACATACAAAAGACACTGTAAACATATTAGGAAACTTGTTCAAAATACCTACAGCTTTAAGTGAATCCACTATACTTTAAAACCTTAATTTCCAATTGACCATTTTATCTACTAAATATTTTATATACGACTATAAAAGAATTCATGTTTGTGTGTGTGTGTATGGTATAATTTTTCTAAATGTTCATGTATGTACTTTTCATGATTAGTACATCAAAAACTCAGTGTGTTTAATTGCATGGCAACAGCATAATCTGACGTGTAAAACGCTTAAAACCACATACAAATTTACAACTAGCACCATTGCTAATGTTGTTGCATGTTCTTTTTGTACAAAATGTTGTTGTTGTTGTTATTGCTTTTTTATTGTTTTTATGGCTACTATTAAATGTAAGATAGCTACATAGATTTCTGATGGTATTGTTCAAAATTCTTTCAAAATTCCCTATAAATGAAAAGCTCGATATTGAAAGTAGAGAAAGATAAGAACTCTTGAACGACTTCTTTTAACAATAAAGTATTTATAAGACCTAAAAAAAAGTGTTCAATGTAACTTCGGTGTTGGGTATATTTGATTCGTTTTTAACGTAAATAAAATTCTTACTTATATTCTGATATAAATATGTGCAATTTGTTATGAATGAGCTCTAAACATTTGTAGTTTGGGTTAAAAATTCTATATAATCTATAGAGAAAGAGGGTTGGATTGGGCTAAAAGAAAGATGGTTGGGATATTTTCGAAAATGTTTTATTACATGTTAGTTTGAGTAAATGTTGTATAGTTAATTTTAAAATGTTGTAAAATGTACTGACCAACTGACAGCTTATTTAGAAAATTAATCAAAATGTCAGTTTTAATGTTAATATTACGTGTATGTGTTTTGAGACACATATACTACACATAAAAAGATACATACGTATATTCATTAGGGTGGTATCATAAAAGAAGTTGTTGGCATTCAATATTTGTATTTTGGCAACAATATTTATTGAACCTTTTGAAATATTAAATATCCTTTCTTCCTAGATATTGATCTGACTGATAAAAACTTTGAGAAAGAAGATCTCAGAGTGAACTTTGAACTTTGATAACATTAGTGCATCATTTATTATCTGTGCAAGCGGGACTCGCTAATGTACATATGTATGTGTACATCGGAGGCAGTGCATTTTGTACTATAGTTAGAGTAGTTTTGCAAAGAGACTACGAATACGCAATAAAATCAACATATTTGTTGCTTTATTTTACCTAGGCCCCATACAACTGAACCCGTGAATATGACTCTTAACTTCATAATTATGTTTAATATACTCGTATGTCAACAAAAAGCTGCAAAACTAAGTTCTATACTAGCCTTGATGATCCTCATGAACTCTATAATTATAGGGCCTCATTTGACCTATAAAAAGTCCCCCTTAAAATTTGACTTTAACGTCCACAGTTTTATTTAACAATAAATGGCTTAAGTATATCTGAGACGAGCTACAATTTAACTTAAATGTTTTATTATATAAACGAAATAATATACTTTTTGTAACAGGTGTAAAGTATTATATGGTCGGCCTCGCCCGACTATAATTTCGTACTTGTTTATTATTAATTTATTTTTGTTTAAAAAAATTTATATGAGAAATTTTTATGACATAAAACGATACGATTGTGATTTGAGCTTTCGAATATCTTGTACTTAATACGAGGAAAAATAGTATCCCTAAGTAATCTAAAGAGATGTTTGTTACAAATTTTTCCAACTATACACAGCCGATATAGAAGAAGCTAAATTTATACAAAACGTTTCTAAAAGTTACCTTATCACGTTTGCTAAAATTAAGACAATGAATGTGTATACCATTTAAATAACACTCAGTTAACATTTTGACAACCACTGTTGTAATTTGAACAAAATATCGTTGTTACTGCAAAAGCGCATTGTTGCCATTTCAATTACGATTTGTGTTATTTCTGCAATGCATCATTGTGATTTCGACAACAAGACTGTTGAGTTCTTTCTATTAACTTTAAAATAGAGGCGTAACATCTGTCATATGTCCTTTATTCTTCGAAGTGTCTTTACCTACAGATTGAAAACTCATGGTTTTATACCATATACTACTAAAATGCTTAAGATGTTATGAATTGTGAATATTCTTTATAACTAAAAAAAAATAGGTTTCAATAGACTTAATATTACTTTCTGATTCGACATTACCATGTCTGTCAGTCCGTCAACTTTAACGGATCATATCTCAAGAACCGATTTTAAAAGAATTGAAATAGTACATTCAGACCAAACAAGTAAAAGTGTTATTTTATATCATGCCGAATCTTATATATAAATAAGCGATAAATTTATTTTCTGGAGTGAATCTTATGTACGGGTCAATTATAGACCGATTTTCGTAAACTTTTGTTTCGTAAAGAAATTGTTTCTTCAAATTTCATCCATCCATCTTCTTTAAAGTCATTAGGAGGACTTCAGTTTTCATAAAATATGATTATTTTGTCTACTCGTATTTGAATGCCAGTAATGGGCGTTAAAACGCCCTTATACGGGCTGTGGGGTCAATTTCGGAACTACCCTTACAAAATTTTACGAAGAGATTTAAGTTCCTATAAAATATACTTTTACAATGTTGTAAGCGTTAAAAGCACTTTATTTGGGGGTACGGTCAATTAAGGGTCCATAACATTTTGTAAGGATATTAGGCCTTCCTTAAAATATATTTGTGCAGTTCGTAATACCAAACAAAATACAGAAACTTAAAGTATCTGTGCTTCTGTAGACAGACGGACATGGCTAGATCGTCATAGAATGTAATAAGGATCCAGAATTAACATATATGTATAAATACTTTTTTTCAATTTAATAATATTCATAATATCCTTAAAAATCATTAAATTTGAAATTTTAAAGGATAGAACAATTTATTTCAAAGTTTAATATAGAACGGTTTGTAATCATTCTTATCCCTACATACACCTATTTCCTTGTATTATTATGATTCGATATCATTGATATTATTATTTGTTTTTACTAAACCATGAAACTAAAGTGAATAACAGTTGTTTTTGATTTTTTATCTTTATCGATTTGGCAACTAACAAGATAGATTTAATGTTTCTTAACATTTGACATAATGCATTTATCGTATGAATTTGTCATGTTAAATTCGACATAGAAATGAAGTTGCAAAATAAGTATGATATTTATACAGATAAAGAAAAAAAAGTAAAATAAAAGTTGTTAGTTAGTTGAAAAGAGAATGTACAGCAAATCCAAAGTAGCATTCCAAGACCTCTATCAGACCTGTTGTTTGCTTTTTTACCGGTAGATCAGGTGGGAATCGAAATAACAACCTCTGGCCTAGCAGACTAGAAAACTAACCACTAACCTACCGGACGCCACTTGAATTTGTTTAGAAAGCTCCAAAAAAGAGATGTAATTTAGTTTTCCTAATAAAGCATTTTGTTGAATTGTATATTGCCTCAGATATACTTCAGCCATTAATTGTTGAATAAAATTATTTATTTAAATATACACATTAAATAAAAATGAAGGGGCTTTTTATAGGAGCTAGTGCCAATTGTAGCCCTATAATTATAAAATTCATGAGGGTTATAAAGGAATTTACGGAAGGACAGACGGACGGACATAGCTAAATTGACCATGAAAATGATTCTTAGCCGCCTGGAATACTTTAAGGTGGGTTTAGGACTAATATTATTGTGCGTTACAAACATCAGCACAAACAAAATATACCCTTCCCACTGAAGTGGTGTAGGGTATAATAACTATCTATAACCAGGGTGCTTTGCTATTTCAAAAAAGAATTAGATTTAAATAAATCTAGGGTTTCTAAGATTTCAACTTTAATAATTTCACAGATATATATATTGGTCCAATTCACAATCGGTGTTGTACGGTTGTATCGTAATTTTTTATAACTGATTTGATTTTGTTTAAGTAATATTTATTTGTAAAATTTTTATGACATATAACGATACGACATCGATTATGAATTGGACAATTTATTTTTGTGTATAATTCATATAGGAGATGTCAACACCCCTATTGAAAGCCAGCCCATTTTCCTCTATTAAAACATTTATGTTATTCATATGGGAGGTTTCTTCAACACCTCTTTTTAATAGTACGTTAATTTATTACCCGAAGTTTACATTTATGCCAGAGTTTTTGTGCATAATTTGGGAATTCCAGCTCTAATAGAGTTTCGAAATGAATTTTTGTATTTTAGTACATATGAGAGTTGCAATACCCCCTGCAGCTAGTTCTGTACTGTTTCCCTTAAATTATTAAGGTGGATGTTATGTTACTCATGCAAAGGTATCTAAGATATAAAAATTCATATACTTAGATCATTTGATCGTTCCCGATCGTTTTCCACATATACTAATGCTTGTATTTAATTTCTATGAGAAGTGCTTCTCATTTTTCTAGTACGGCCATTTCCTTCCAAATTGTTCATATGGATTTTGCTCGATCAAAATTTTAGAACGTTTCGAAACAAACCCATTTTTGTATTTGATTTATAACGGAGGCATCCCTTCTTGTTAAGCCACTCATTTTGTATTAAATATTCGTAATGATATTAAGGTTAAAATTTGTAGGACTCAAACTGTTATATTTTCTAATTATACTGAATTATTTTTTCTTTATATGGGAGACACTACGCAAATTAAAGCGAGTCCGCCCATTTTGTCCTCAAATGTTTATATATTTATCAAACTTGTACTTATAAAATTTTAGTACTCTAGCTATTAAAGTTACTGAGATGTGGGCGTGGCATCTAGCCTACTTAAAACTTCGAAACACACAGGAAGATTCTGTGAAAAACAGAGATCCATTAATAAGTAAATCCCTAACGAAAAATAGAGATATATTTGACTTACTCCTTAGGAATTAGCAAATAGAATTGTGACGACTGGGCCAGACAATGACAATCATCATCATGTATCAACATGTAATACATCATAACCTTCAGCTAAAACAATGAGTAAAAAAGTAACCAACAGATATTTAAGAGTCTGCAGTTGTAATTTCTAATATATAGTTGATTAAAAGATAACAGGCCTTGATAAACTTGATCAGATTTTCTGATATAATCATTCTGCCATATGTACTTGTTTTAACAGGTTGGCTCTAACTGGATGTTCTTCTCTGGGGAAACAACTTTTGGTTGATACAACTGTTGCTGAGTTGCCAATCTTTGGCCGATTGACAATCGGGTCGAAGATCCAATTGTCCTGAGAACGATTCTGCCATCTGTAAAATTGGAAAATTTTCGTCCTTTTTGGAAAACCCTTTATAGCCATGCAGAGTGTGTAGAGTAGAGGATATACAAAAAAAGAAAAAGAAAACATCATCAATAAAAGTTAAAGAATCAGCAAAGTTAATACTTTTCAGCACTAATGTAAAATTGAACAAAAGTAAAGGAAAGAGCAATTAAGCTTAAGCTGGCACTTTTAAAAACGACAACTAATGCATTGTATTTTGCCTGTGTTTAATTGTTACAGTTTTTTTTGGAGGATGTGTACGCTACAAATTAAACAAAGTATATAAAGATTTGTTAATAGGTTTGTTAGCTATAAAAATGCGGGCTTGTTTAAAGCAATAGATATAAATATTTGAAGGTGTTTCAAAGAGACACTTCCGATCTACGATTACTAGAGATAAGTTTATTAAAGGTAATCAATTGCATTTGTTTATCTGCATTTTTCCTGCGTTTATTAAGTAAACTTTAGGGTATTTTTGTAATCATCTTTATTCTTTTAAAAACTTCTACTTCAAATTATACCTTTTTCGACAGAGTGTTACGACAATTTAGAAAAAAAAAAAAAAACGGAAATAAAAGAAAAAGCTGTAAAATATAAAATACACAGCAAGACAAATAAAATTTTATGCCATCTAAGCAAAAATTTTAACTACGAGTTCTAAACTGTTCAACATTGAATTGTGTTTGTTTTAACTTCATTCATTCAACTAAAACATCATCAACTCAACTTAATACACGGCTGCTACATGGAGAGAAAAATATATATAAATATATTTTTACACTTTCCACAATTTCTTCACTTGCTTCCCCTTAAAACTAAAAATTTTTCACACGTTTTCATTGTATCCTTAACAAGAGTTTAATAACAATCATTTAATCCCCAAATTTTCTCCTTGTGTATTACCCTAAGAATAACAGAAACAGAATTTTGCCCCTTTGCAAATACCTGTTTTCTTCTATATAAAATTATTATGGCAAAAAGGTGTTACAGGGTGTTTTTCAGAGTGACAAAGAGTGGTCATGTGGTTGGATTAGTACTGAATACATTTGTACAATTTCGTTTATATAAACATCATCAGCAAGCAGCAGCAGCATCATTATCATCATCTCGATGGCAAGTAGTTAGTAAAATGTGACTGACTATTTTAGTTTGGTTCACGTTACTGTTCACTATTGCACTCACTACCTACTGTGTTTGTTACTTGTTATTTTAATATGGCTTCTGTGTGTGTTTTTTTCTCCATTTTGTTATTGTTATTTTGCCTGTTCTTAATGTTGTTGCTATTGCTGCTTGTAGTTTTAAGTTGTTTTCATTACCTTCTCGTTAGGATTGTTTCTTTATTTTGCACTTTAGTTTTTAGTGCGGTTGAACAAAGTAATGACGCAGCAGGCGCTGAATATGAAAAAAAAACAAGACAGAACAGAATCCCTAACGCAGCAGCAGCTCGACATTAAATGAAACAACATAAAAAGTTTTTAATCCCGGCTTACCGCGTCTATGCCACAAGTTATATGGTGTGGTGTGAGATAAATACTGGTTGAGTTGAGTAAAATTTTGCTAATGTTCGTGTAGATGTGTAATTATTAGGGACGTTTCTTTTTTATAATGTATTAATGATGAAGAGCTTCAATGATTTACGT
>NC_060950.1:15404156-15405688 GCF_022045245.1 Lucilia cuprina
TCTAGTTCAGTTCTAGTTCAGTTCTAGTTCAGTTCTAGTTCAGTTCTAGTTCAGTTCTAGTTCAGTTCTAGTTCAGTTCTAGTTCAGTTCTAGTTCAGTTCTAATAATCATGTTATTAATTCTCACCATTCTCATATTTTATAAAAAAAGCTAAATAAAGTAAAAATGCTCTTCCAAAAATAGACGGAAATAAAGTGGATTTTCTACAGACAATTTCACTTTTTCATTGTATTAAAACATCTTCTAAAGAATATTTCAAAAGCTTTTACGACATTTTTTTTTTGCTTATTTTTGTCATCAGTACTTTTCTAACAAAGACTTGAGAGACAATAAGGAGGTTATGCCAAAGAGATTTTTACCCCATTTTTTTCGTCCTTCTAACACAATAATTTTTAGTGCTACTGTCAAAGAAATATAAAAAAGGTGCTTCAAATTGAACAATACTTTTCATACTCCTTTATGATGGTTTAAATAAAAAAGGTTACACATAGGCTTATAGAATGATTTGAAGTTGTCCAAATTTTCTATGGCATTTGTTTTTTGTACATACTTACGTGTCTCTCTGAAGTAGGTAATTTTATTAAGTTTTTTTTAATAAAATACCAATGGCTAAAATATTTTTTATATAAGTCTTATGTTTTTTTTTCATAAAATAAAAAAAGGATTTTGTTATATTGGTTTTGTCTGAGATCAAGTTTTAAGGTATTGTTAGATTTTATAATCCATTAAGTATATACATATTTTCTTTTCCTTTAATATATTTTTATTGTTTGATATCCTGTTAGAATGGCTGGAGTGTTACTTGATTTTATCATAATGTTTCTAAAAATTATTGAAACTATTTTGATAATGAAACCAATAACACCATAAACATAATATATGACAAGTAATCATAGATTATAAGGGCAAAATTTCCTTTCAATATCTATAGTAAAAATAAAATTCAGAATGTTTTAAATAAAATTTAATTCATCATTTATTAAATTGGAAAGGATAAAATATTATTGTGTATTTTTTTTCTAATCATAATGAGTTTAAATAGAACCTGTATTCTTAAACAAAGTTTTTGACATCACAAAATACCTTTATTGAATAAATGCCTATGTGCGTCTTTATTATTATAAGACATAATGAAACTTTACGGCCTTTTATACAAGTCGATTGATATTTACTATTGTCTTATACAAGCTTTGTTTAATATTTGCTATAATGAGTAGCACTTGCCGTTGGCATTAAATGACAGACAAATGTTATTTGCATTCCATGTCGTATATCTGGAAATAACAATGAAGACAAAAGTCGTTTTAGGAATTGTTCTTCTATTGCATACACGCAGAAAAATATAAATGGGTGAAAATACTTCTAGTTCAGTTCAAGTTTAGTTTTAGTTTTGTTCTAGTTCTAGTGCAGTTCTAGTTTAGTTTTAGTTCAGTTCTAGTTCAGTTCTAGTTCAGTTCTAGTTTAGTTCTAGTTCAGTTCTAGTTCAGTTCTAGTTCAGTTCTAGTTCAGTTCTATTTCAGTTCTAGTTCAGT
>NC_060950.1:15405788-15407781 GCF_022045245.1 Lucilia cuprina
AACTTACTAACTTACTAACTTACTAACTTACTAACTTACTAACTTACTAACTTACTAACTTACTAACTTACTAACTTACTAACTTACTAACTTAATAACTAACTAACTAACTAACCAACCAACCAACCAACTAACTAACTAACTAACTAACTAACTAACTTAATAACTAACTATCTTTATATTCAAAGATACGATTTACGTTGTATGGGTCCCAGTCATATCGGGAGCAACACAGTCGAGGTAGTTTACCTGACGGACGCAGACGGAAACATTTTCTCCTATAAGGCCTATTGGAATACTGAAATAGTTGGTAAAAGTCCTATGGGATGGCTCTGAGACTTCTCCTCATAATGAGCGTGTCTTAAATTAGTAAGATGGTACGTATTCTGAGTCGAAACACAGGATTACGGGAACAGCTATACAAAATTGGACTTGCATATTTAGACGAATGAAGATCATGTGGAGAGAACAATGAAACTCTGACGCTTTTTTTGCTACTGTCAGGCATTTGTAGAAATAAGATCCAAGTATCTAGGAAGTTATATTATTCTGGAAATAACATTCCTCACTAACACTGATTGAAAAATTCTTAGGAATTATATCCAGGAAAATGAGTTTTTAATCACATTCAGTGAATAAATTATTTTACAAACAAACATTTTCCTCCATTAGACGGAAGCTACAATAGACCCGACATTGATCTGTTGTGTTCAATTTTGATCTCTGCTAAATAACATCAAACTTAGAACCATTCTTGTAACATTATTATTTCTATCGAAAACTATCAATGTCTTAAAGTTTCAGCTATTTATCTATCCAGTATTCATGTGGTAAAAAAATCTAAAAAATACTCGGTTTTAGTTCCAATACATAAGCAAATAACAATTAGGCTTTAACAGCAAAAAAATAAAATTAAGCGATTTTTATTTAAGATTGAAATATAATATTAAAGTTAATTAGTTCAACTATTAATGCCATATTATTTTCATGCTTATTATGAAAATAAACTAAAACACCATAAACATCAATAATATTATATCCCCACCCAAGTTAGAGTTAGGAGGGTTACAATTATTCCATGACAACAGAAATTCTCTAAAATTTCTATAGAATTCATATAATTCACCATTTTGTATTCATAAGCAGAACAGAAGTGAAACAAAAACATTAAAGGACTCCTCAAATATTGAATGTCCCCCAAAACAACAGCAACAACTACAGCTTCACATTAAGAAGAAGTTTTCAAGTGTCTTTTGAATAAAAGTTAGATAGAGGGAGCGTGAGTGAATGGATGGTGTGAGTGTAGTGAAGTAAAATGTTTAAAAGAGAAATGTCATGTATTCATGCTTTGTTTAGCAATTGATTTCAATTTCATTAACGCTTTTGTTGTTGATTTAGTGGCCATTGTTTCGTTGTTACTGCCAAAGGATAGAATATACTAAAAATACTTACTCGTTTAATGTTTTTGAGATGGACGATGATGACAAGCTTTTATATTCTGCTGACGATGATGATGATTATGACAACTACGAATGAGACCAATATAAAAGATGATGATGTTTATGCTGATGTCTGCGTTAGCTACGCTACTATTTAACGATTCATAAAGCTGTATGTGTGCCATTCGCCCTGTTTTAAAGTTGTAGCCTCAAGGGTCCTTCTTCTTCTCTTAACATACAAAACAATACAACAATATATTACGAGGACATGTACTTAAATAAATGCTGTAAAATTTACAAAATCAACAAAAACAATGAAAATTTGAGTGGTACCAGTAACAGATACTCAATATCTATATATAGTTTTCTAAAATTTTGCTCACATAGACAAAATATTTAGATGAATTTTATTAAGATTGATTACAACTGAAATATTTCTGAATAGCAACTGAACTAGAACTGAACTAGAACTGAGCTAGAACTGAACTAGAACAGAACTAGAACTGAACTAGAACTGAACTAGAACTGAACTAGAACTGAACTAGAACTGAACT
>NC_060950.1:15407881-15412475 GCF_022045245.1 Lucilia cuprina
TTAGTAAGTTAGTAAGTTAGTAAGTAAGTTAGTTAGTTAGTTAGTTAGTTAGTTAGTTAGTTAGTTAGTTAGTTAGTTAGTTAGTTAGTTAGTTAGTTAGTTAGTTAGCCAGTCAGTTAGTTAGTTAGTCAGTTGGTCAGTTGGTTAGAGTCATATACTACACTACTTGAGGATGAAGAACACGTGTTGCGTATGCGTCATAAATTTATGAACACTGTTGCGTATGCGTGATAATTTTATGAACACATATTACGTATACACTCTCTTCCTATAAAAACAAGTTTTTCTATTAATTAAAAAATATATATTTTTAATTCAGAATTACTTCAATATCACACACCTAGCGGAATTTAAAATATAAAAAATCGTAATATATAGGTTTAACCCTTTTCTTTAGAAAATAAATAGTATGACAAACATATTTCAACTCTTAATAAAAATTGCTGAAAAAACATATTTTATTTATTTATTTACATATTAAATAAAATACTCCCTCATACATAAATATCTAAACAATTCTCGAGAAAATTGAAAGCAATAAATAGACAACATCAACAATCATAAATTCTTTTACGCCTCCAATAAACACACGACATTTGGAAAATTAATGCCTTTAACCCAAAAAAAAAAATTTTTATTATTACATTATTATCCCTATTAGAAATATAAAATAAATCCTTTCATATAATATGATAAAACCAAAAACTAAAAAGGGATAAATGGGTGAACATTTTTGAAATGTGTTAAATGTTAAACCATAATGTCACACCGAGTACCACACTTAAGGATTTGCAGGACATATGCTAACACATTCAAACATTTGACTATACAAAAAAAAAAAAAAAATTCTTTGTCAGTTGACATTGAAATAGAATATTTGTGAACGTTAAAAGAGAATTAAACCCTATTTAATGTGTGAAATTGTATACAAAAAAGAAATAATCATAAAAAATATTTTTGTAATATCATAAAAATGTCATCGATTAATGCCTTTCTTTTAAAGGGTTTTTTCTTCAGGGGAACTTCAAAATTTTGAATAAATTTTCATTTATTCTTGAAGGGGTTAAAATTAAAGCGAAGATATTAAAAAAATAGTTTAAAAATTGCTTCGTTTTCTTCAGATATTGATAATTATTTTGAGCAATACAAATTGCCCAATATGAAATTTTTTATTTAAATTTTGTAAAATTCTACCAAGAGCCTATATGACTATTACGAGCATATTCAGAAAATCGTTTCTTAAATATCAAAAACACTACATTAGTAAACATATTCCCTATGAAAAACTTAATTCTTTTGGTATAAAATTTATTTTATTATTACAAATCCTATGACAAATTTATTTTTCTTCTATATGCTTTACAATAAGTGGTAATAAAGTTTTGTAAAATATAAGCTTAATCTCATAAATAACAATTTTTCATAAATACTTGATTTAAAGACATTTTTAATTCTAATGCAAATTTAACATAAGAATAAAAAAAACTGACATTTACAATTTTCTATTTTTAGAAAAAAAAAACATTATAAGTGCTAGCTGTTACTCGAAGGATATTTCTGAGTAGAATATAGAAAAAATTTCATTTTACAATCATTACAAATAATATTTTATAACACTCTAGTAAATACAGTTGCACGAATAATAAGAGAAACACAAAAATAAAATCAAAATGTAATTTATTCAGTAAAACTCATATTAAACTGAACTGAAATTCAGAGCTGAATTATTTACAAAAGATTAAAGATTTACTGTTCAATAACACATACATATGTATATGTGTATTAAACATACATATTGACATTTATCATTAAAAGTCTTATATTACTGATGCAATTTTTAGTTTTTTTAAAATTGTAACAAATATATTTAGTCTCGCTGTTTAAACATAATCGTAAATAACTATTGAAAAGTTTGCAGCAACAACACATACATACACATACATAACCCAGCAGTTCGACAAAGAGTCAATGCATAAGCAAAAGTCAGTAATTTCCATTAGTAGTTAACCACCTGGATGATTGTAATTCGTATGTTTTGAGTCATTCGTCACGAATGTACCCTTTGTAATCGAGAATGAAGACAGTCGCCACTTTAGTGTCCTCTTTGAAAGCGGGATCGAAGACAGTCGTCTCTTTACTGTCGTCAAGTAAAAAGTTGTTTCTTTGTTGCACTTCCTAAAGTAGTTATTTTACCCATCTTTTGGAGAAATGATTATTACTTTCTACTAATATGCCACCATCTGGTTGACTTAAATTTATATCTTCCGGGTCAATCGTCACATTATTGTCCCATAGTATTCTAGAGAGTAGATACTTGAAATTTTTAAATTTTTAGTTCCATTAATATCTTTCCACCTGTCTGATTCCAATTCGTATGTTTTTGGTCTTTCGTGACAAATAAACTCCTTGTAATCAATAATGAAAATAGTCGTCACTTTAACGCGCCTTTGTAAGCGTAAGCGGAGGCAATCGTCTCTTTACTGTCTCCAAGTAATCTAGAGATTAGACGCTTAAAAGTTGTTTTCGTTTTATTGAACTTCCCAAAGTAGTTATTTTACCAATCTTTTGGATAAATGATTATTACTTTCTACTAATTATCCACCATCTGTTTGACTCAAATTTATATTTAACTGTCTCTTTGTAGGGTGTATGGTGCAGAGTGACGATTGACTTCCTCGTAGAACAAGCCCATGTTAAAATGGTTGGTCACCTGGGTAATCAGGTGGCTAGGGGCCACCACAAGTGGTAGGTTAAGTGATCAGTTTGGGACTGTCCCGTCGAACTGCTGGGAAGTATGTATGCATATGTAAAAGTATTTGTATAAATATGTATGTATGTGAATGCCGTATGCAAAAGTGTTCTCCCAGTATACGAATGTGTGTAGTATGTATAAAGTTGGCATAACTTATTGTACAATTGTGCATAGAGAGTGGTAAGAAAAACGTTAGAAAAACTTTTTCCTTTTTTTTCTTTGTGTTGTAAAGAAATTGCAACAATTTCGTTAAAGTGCAAGTTTTACGATTGTAAAGTTTTTACAATGCGTAATCTAGCAGTTAGCAATCTTTATCCAAAACCGGATAGCAAAGGAATAAAATGAATACAGAGTAAAATTATAAAACAAAAATGTTGTCTTATTTTAAAAGATCTAATACCTTTAATTAACTGACCTAGTACTAAATCAAAATGTTTGTATGCATAACTATACATTACTAGCGAAAATTCTATGTAAAATATATATATATATATATATTCTTATCGTTTCATTTTCCTTCTTCAATTTCTATCAAATTTGATTTTTTTTTTCTGTTAAATAAAAAGTTTTTGTGTGCGATTATTGGTTTTGGTACCAATTGTGATTAAAAGTATTGTATAAAATTTATGTTTTATACTTTTATACGCGTTAGAAGGAAGACTAAGAATAAACTTACTAACTAAACAGAAAGTAGTGGGAGCACATATAGTGATTGGGTAAACAACTGAAGAAAAATGGTGAAAAGTTTAAAATCTAATTTCTTTAAACTAGAATTTAAAAAAAAAACATACAACGGTTTGAAAATCAGCTGCTGGAGAGGAAAGAACCATTAATAAAGTTGTAAGTGGTTGTGGACGAACAGTTTTGAAAGCGAAAAAGTGTGAACCTATATACTATGACTTCTTACGTATAAAATTTTAATTGATGTATATTATTTAAATTAAATTTGAATTAATAAATCATTTTTAAAATATAACACCTTCCGACACTCAAAATTAGACACGAACCGGATGATACACTTCCGAAACTATAAACTTAATGGAGAAAAACTGCTTTGCAACTTTCCTTTAAAAAGGACACAGATTCATAATCCAGATTCAAAATTTTAACAAGTACATTTTTCACAAAAACACAGGTTCCTGATCCTGATTCAAAAAATATTTTAAAATACTTCTGCTGATCAAACAATGTCAAATTTGATGTCAAGCTATCAAAAAGAGTTGTAAAATATGTTGTGTTATTTTTAGTTTATTCTGTCAGGATCAAAAGATGCATAAAAAATCTTTCAAGATTCTTTTTGGAAAAATAATATTGAAGATTTTAAAAGATTTTTAAGGATACGAATTTTAAAAGACATTTTTGACGGAATTTCATCGTAACAGTATAAAATAAAAATAATACAAAATATTTCCCAATTCTTTATGTTGGCTTGATACCAAATTTGACATTGTTTGATTGGTAAAAGTATTTGAAAAAATTTTTGAAAAAATGTGCTTCTTTAAATTTTCAAATCCTTTTTAAAGGATACAGGATCACGAAACAAAAAAAAAAAAACGAACTAAAAAACGCAATTTCTTTCCCTTATATGTATAGTATCAGTCGTATATTATCCGGTTTTGCTTAACGAATATTTTCTCTTTTTGTCGAACGGTGTAATTGGAAAACATTCATTGAATAGAATTGAGCGTATACGTAATATTTATTCGTGAAGATATGACGCATACGCAATAGGGCAACTAACTAACTAACTAACTAACTAACTAACTAACTAACTAACTAACTAACTAACTAACTAACTAACTAACTAACTATCTAACTAACTAATTAACTAACTAACTAACT
>NC_060950.1:15412575-15422796 GCF_022045245.1 Lucilia cuprina
AACTTTTAATATTAAAAAAAAAAAAAATTAAAAAATAAATTTTAAAAAGGCTAAACTTTAGTTTTTTCGTCATGTTACTAAAATATCAACAAGTAGTTCAAAATTAAAGAAAAAAAATAAATAAATCACTTGAGTTGCATATCTGTAAATAAATTTCGCTGAACTCTAGCTTTGTTAATTTTTATACATATTAGTGTTTTCTGAAAATAAAATATTTACATTAAATGCCCTTAAGGATACAGGAATAATTATGTACATACACAGTTTTTAACTTGTTGTTATACTAAAATGACTTTTTTAGTGAGACATGAAATATTGTATTTTGCTCAGTTTGACATTAAGGTACCTTACAGTCAATAAGATATTTTGCATAATTTTTTTTTTAATTTATCGTTTAGCAAAAAGTGCGTGTTGTTTGGTCGGATATAGGTTATTATCTGAAGTGACTTTTAAACTGTTAAAGATCTTTTAGAATTAAAAAAAATTAAAATAATAATAATAATATATGCATAAAAATAAACAGCTATCTCCTGAGATGTCTTTAGAAGCTTTTATGTAAAAAATAGACTAAATAGTTTTAATTTCTGTAATTCATTTTACTGTTGCTGTTAAATTATATATTACAGCTTAATTTAAAACTATTTATTCATGCTGTCGTTATTGTTGTTGTGGTGTTTTTTTTGTAGGTCATCTCTTTGGATTCGAGCACAGAGAAAAATACACACATACAAAAGCATACCAGCGGCTACAACATTAACACAATAAAGAATGAATGTTACATGCAACAATAATAAAAGGAACAAGCTTGTTAACATAATTCAACATGTATTATGCCACAGGTCATTCATTAAAAAAAGTGTCATCCACATAAAAATACCAGAAAAATTACACTTCAATGTTGTTATTTTTTTCATATTTCTGTATTTTTTTTCTGGTTCAAGAGGAGATATTTGTATAAATAATAGTATTAACAAGAAGTTTTCAATAGATTTGTAGATCTGAATATACACATATTTAGATATTTATATAAATGACGAGAAACTATTGAGCAGGGTTGTCAATTATTCGTGTTTAAAGTTATTCGGGTGAAAATGTCCTATATTTTTTTCATTCGACTAGTCGATTAAATTTTAAAAATTATTTTGTAATTCAAACAAATAACGAATAAAAGTTTGTATTAAAACTTGCCAAACATCTTCAAAATCTTTAGATACGGGTAAAAACTGTTTTCGTTTAACCTGTAGATGTTTCTACAAACTGTTTTAAATAATGTTTATTAATGTGTTAGAAACAGTTTACTGTTTCGGGCTTTTAAAAGAACAACATAGTGTCCACTGTCCTGGTCATAATTTCTAAGAATTTCCCAATCAGTGTTTGTGAGAACCGCTTTATTTGGTCTCAGTGTTTCAAAGTTTCCTACATATTCTGTGTGTGATATGCAATCAGACACGTTTGATGATTGTTTATAGCCTTCCTATGTGTCCATTAGCGCCGTAAGAGCCGTCTTTTATAGAACCAATATGTCAGTAGGATTACGACCCCATTTCATGCCTGTAGCTCTCATGCATATCGCCCTGCACCAATGTGCCTTTTTGATTCTCTCCTCTATGTGGTGTCTACATTTCATTTTTCGGTGAAGGGTTACACTCTAAACCAAAGAACCAAAAATTTTTCAAATTATTCCTTATTATAAATTGGAAATTTTTTATTCGTTCGAAGAAAAACTAAATATTTTCCTTAATTAATCGAATAATTTTTATTCAAATGACAACTCTAGTATTGAGGTGATACATTCACAATGTCATTTTATAAAGAAAACCTTTGAATCCTATTAGGATTTTACGTAATATGTTTGTTTAAATGAAACACTTCAGATCCTGTCGTAATTTTTTTCAGACTGACGGACTGATGAACACACTGAAAGGGGTAGATATACATATACATACATATATAGACAAACCGATTATGTGATAGATGGAGAGACTTGATTTTATTTCAAAAAAATATTTGTAGCAAAATACTTCTTTAAAGATAGTATTACTATGCGTATACTTAATTTTTAATTATATACTTATTACGTATACGTAATGTTACGTTTAAACATGAAAGATGTTTCAAAAAGTTGAAATTTAAATTTATAAAAATATTTATAGACATGACGCAGAAATATGTTTATTGTTAACTGAATGTATCCCATCGGTGTTGTTTGCTTCAGAAATGTAAATTTTGATTCGAAAGGCAAAGGTAATTCAGATTATTCATTAAAGTTTTAAGACAAATAGTTTGATTTATTTTGCCATTAAGAGTGTTGTCATTATTATAAAGAGTTTGCAAATTAGTGCGAGTAGCCATTTTAAATTGTATGTAAGAAACAGGATTTGCCCAAGTATTGGAAAAAAACAACGTTTTTGATCGTATTTGTCATACTAAAAGTGTTCTACAGTATAAGATCATTCGTTAAGTTATTTTTCGTTCGGAAATTCCCCACTAAATACATATTTCTCTAAATTCCTCATAAAATGACATGAATATGTTTTACTCACATTTTCTTATTCCATTAAAGTTACAGCAGTATACCTTTTCTATTATTAAATTTTTCAATTTAAATTACACTTGAAAACCCAATAAAATAAATACCTAACGTATAAATAAATTACGTATAAAAGGTACTTGAGAGTATCAATATATTACTCCAACATACGATAAAATTAACTAAATATAACAATAGCAACAGTAACAACAGCAAAAAAAAAAAAAAGAGCAATAGCAACATAAAGATGTTGACAACTAGAAGAGGAAAATAAAAAGAATGTGAAAAATTCTAACACAATATATACCAGTTTTTTGATTTCCCCATGGAAATCAATTGATCAGACATATCGGAATATTTACTATGTTCAATTTCTATGACAATAACAGCAACAGCAATAATAACACTAACAACAACAACAACAACACAATTCTATGTATTCTCTCTTCATCATACAATAACAAAATTATTTATGCATGTGTGAGTTGTGAGTGTAAATATGTATATGATTGTATAGATGTAAGTATGATTGAGTGCGTGAGTGTGTGTTTACGTATTTGTGGGCAACTTGTAATGTTTGAAAACCAGACCATTTTCTGAACATGTATCTTGTTTGTAGTTTAACATTTTCTTTCATTTTATTGTCATTATTAGAAAAAGTGGCAGGTATGTTGATTTTGTCATTTGGTTTGCAATACATTCAAATATCACTCACAAACCCACACATATGTGATTCTGATTTAATTGTTAAACAAAGTAGCTGTGTCTGTCCATCGCATAGAATTAAATAGATATATAGATAGATAGATAGATAGATAGATAGATAGATAGATAGATAGATAGATAGATAGATAGATAGATAGATAGATAGATAGATAGATAGATAGATAGATAGATAGATAGATAGATAGATAGATAGATAGATAGATATATAGATAGATAGATAGATAGATAGATAGATAGATAGATAGATAGATAGATAGATAGATAGATAGATAGATAGATAGATAGATAGATAGATAGATAGATAGATAGATAGATAGATAGAGAGATAGATAGATAGATAGATAGATAGATAGATAGATAGATAGATAGATAGATAGATAGATAGATAGATAGATAGATAGATAGATAGATAGATAGATAAATAGATAGATAGATAGATAGATAGATAGATAGATAGATAGATAGATAGATAGATAGATAGATAGATAGATAGATAGATAGATAGATAGATAGATAGATAGATTGATAGATAGTTAGATAGTTAGTTAGTTAGTTAAAAAAATCACAAAATCCTGCTATAGCTGAAGCTTCTACAAAGGGCTTTATATGTCATAATATTGTTGTATCTGTAGTACTAGTATCTTTATAAAAATCACCACAATTATGTCGCATATTAAAGTATTTTTGTAGAATTTTTAATACTTTTCTTGTATTAAGTAAAACGAATAGAGTTTAAGACGTAAAAACTTACTTTTCTTAAAAGTAAAAAATTATCAGTCACTTCATTATATATAATTTACATTACATTAAAATCAATAGAAATAAAAAATAAAACAATTACAAATTTACTAAAAATATTGAAAATTAAGCATCATTTTGTAATAGTAAATATTTGATTACTCTGTTCAATGCGATATAATTGAAATATAATTGTATAATTTTGCTAGTCGATTTAACCACTTAATAAAAAAATTAATTTTTTGAATTCATTTTTGATAGAAATTATGACAAATAGTTTTTCCTTTCATAGCAATATACATACATACATTATTCATTAAGAATACTTTAGAAATTTATTGCGTCCTTTCATGTAAAAGATCACTTAATACATATTCACATTTAACAATCTTTTATGAATTAATTAAAATTATTGTCCTATTTATCTTCTCATGCTTGCACTCTTCTTCGGTATACAAACATGATTCTAATATTTGAAATAAGATAAGACATAGTAAAAACACTTCAACTTATTTGAAACCATCTTACATAAACCACAACATCAAATAAGACTTGGAAAAAACATAGATTCACAAAATGAAAGAATGCGGTTGATAACTATTTTTTTTTTTTTTTTTTTTTTTTTGAGAAATTCTTGACATATACATTTTATATTCAAATCTTTCAATGGTACACAATGGTACTGTTAGCAAAACCATTCAATTCAAATCAAAGGAATAGTAGCAAGAAAATGAAAAAAAGGAAATAATACGAAATAAAAAAAAAAGAAATGAATGAAATATGAAATTATAAAATCTTAATTTTTACAAAATGAAGAACTCTAGTTACTCTGCAAATAATAAATGACTGTATTTCTAATGAATTTTTAAGTAAGTTCTTTTTTTCTTTATTTTTGCTTTTTATCTATTTGTTATACAATTGTAGTTGATTTAGGTTTGATTTTTGTTTCAGTAAATTTATACTAATTTTTTTTCTTGTACTGTCATAAGCAAACTTTATTCTTCATAAGATATGTATTTTGTGAAGATGTCTTTTGGAGTATGAATGTAAATATGTTACATATTCATATATGTAGTTACTTTTAATAAATGAAATTCTAATTAGATTGTATTCAAAAAGTTTAAATAGAAAATACAAATAAAACTTCTTTTAATTTTGAGTACATGTATTAGGGTGGTCTTTTATGTGATTTGTTTTAAAAATTATTATTTGTGGCTTCACAAACACAATGTTATGGCCATATTTTAATGTTATTTTTTTAAGTTAGAAAATTTTTTATTTATCATAAAGAAATTTTTAGGTTGAATTTTACCTTGATTCCAAAGTATTTAAGCAATTTATTAATAAAAAACTAAATTTTCTAAATGAGGCTTTATATAGGAGTATAGGTCAAACATGGGCCAAACCTCGGTAAATTTGGGAAAAGCATATAGTTTAAAATAACAATTAGTTTTGTTGAGTTTTATTGTGATACAAATGGTTAGCCAATTTTTTTGAAGGGGGTTTATTTGGGGACTAGGGTCAAATAAGGGCCGATCATTACGAAAATCTGCAGTGTTATTTATACTTATACTAGCATAGCTTGGGTGCTTTGCTATCCTAACTTAAATTAAATACATTCAAAATTATGTTTACTTTTATAGAAAATTAAAATTGATTAAACATTTTTTTTAATGTTTCAGTTTTATACGTTCAATATCACGTGATTTAATTCGCATTCAGTAAGAAGCTTGTATTTAATATTATATACAATTCAAAAACAAGTGGGAAAGTATAGTCGGGCATGGCCGACCATATAATACCCTACACCATGAGTATATTTTTAAAATTTTTACTTTTTATAAAATTTTTATTTTTTATAAAGAAAGTTTTATATTCCAAAATATTTAAGCAATTTATTGATAAAAAAAACTAAAATTTCTTAATGAGGCTTTATATAGGTCAAATATGGACCGATCCTCGGTTAATTTTGGAAAAGGATATATTTCTAAATAACAGTTAGTTTTGTTGAGTTTCATTTGCGATACAAATGGTTACAAGTCAATTTTAGACGTTTAAGTCATTTTTTGAAGGGGGGTTTGTATGGGGGCTAGGGTCAAATATAGGTTGATCCTTACGAAAATCTGCAGTGTCATTTATACTTATATAAAAAAAATTTGTGCTAATTTTTAAAGAGATAGCAGAATATTTGACGTAATTATGGCATAAAAAGTTCAAATCGGGAGGTACGGTTGTATGGGGGCTAGGTGAAATAATGGACCGATTGCAACCATTTTCAATAGGCTTCGTCCCTGTGCCAAAAAACATGCTTGGTCCAAATTATCTTGAAAATTGCGGCCTGTACCTTGCGCACAATGTTTACATGGACAGCCAGCCAGTCAGACGGACGGACGGACATGTCTTAATCGACTCAAAAAATGATTCTGAATCGATCGGTATACTTTAAGGTGGGTATTGGACCAATATTTTTGTATGTTACAAACATCACCACAAACGTATAATACCCTCCCCACTATAGTGGTGTAGGGTATAAATATAATTTGATGCATGAAAAAGTACCAAAAGTCCCTTTCAGTAGATACCCATCAATATCGTAAAAATATCAAAAAGTATCATCGGAAAAACGAAAAAGTACAAAAATCTCTCTCAATAAATTCTCATTTAATAAGGACCGTGTGTTCCGGTTAACCATTATAAAGAATCTAAAAGGTATCATTTGAATAATAGAAATGTACCAAATAATTCCCACTTACAGAATATTATTCAGTCAAGACCATATATGTTAAAATTAATGTTCCTAGGTTGAATATTTTAGAAAATTAAAAATGTAAAATTTATGAGATAAAAAGTACTAAAAAGTTGTCTTTTAAAGAATCTTATTCAATGAGGATCGTGCATGTTTAATAATCATGTGTTTTGAGTTCATATTAAAGAGTATCATTTGAAGAAAGAAAAAGTACCAAAAGTGGAAATTTAAAAGTACCAAAAGTGGAGAGTACTAATAAAAAGAGTACAATGTTTCCCCTTTTCGCTTAGAAATATACTTTTTCGAGAATAAAGTTTACAAAACATTCCGTATTTTAGTCTATATATCACAGATAAAACTCAAACGATTCAAGTCTGCATTCATATGTTCCAGAAAAATAGTGCTCTCAAAAAGTACCAAACAATTTACTTGAATTTGGTCCTGTATAGGCTATAGTACTCAAATTCCAAAGTAATAATAATATACCAACACCTTTTTTGTGTGAGTAAATAAACAACTTTCTCATATTTTATAAAAATTAAATTTCCCATTTTTTTCTTTTTGGTACTTTTTTCCCCAGTGAAATAGCAACCATTTTATTACAATAAATATTACAGAGTTAGTCCGTAATTTAATAGGAATAATTCAATAAACCGAAAAAGTTTTCTTATTGTGCTAAAAAAAAGTACCATAAATACAGTTTTTTCCTTTTTACACCCAAAAAGGACTGAATTTAAAAAAAAGTACGAAGAGTATCTCATAATTACAAATTTTGTTACAAATTTGTACCCCATAAAGTATGAATTTCCAAAAAGTTCCAGACACCAATCTGCTCATTTTAAGAATAGATACAGGTGCATTTAAAAGTTTTCTTGTATCACTAATATTTTGTAAGATAATTAAGAAAACTTGTTTTACCCGTTTTTTCCCCTTTTTACCCGTAAATGTACAAATTTCCAAAACTCCCTCCTTAGTGGATCTACATAACCAAAAGCATACTGTCAAAATTTCATGATTCTAGGTTCAGCCGTTTGGGCTGTGCGATAATGAATCAGTCAGTCAGTAACGCTACTCTTTTATATATGTAGATATATAAAACTTATTTGTGCCAATATTTGAAGAGAATACTTGACGTATATGGCACAAAAAGCCCAAATAATGGACCGATTTCAATGTCACTGTGCCAAAAAACATGCTTGGTCCAGATTTCATCAAATTATCTTAAAAATTGCGGTCTGTAGCTTGCGCACAAGGTTTACATGGACAGACGGACGGACGAACATGTCTTAATCGACTCAAAAAATGATTCTGAATCGATCGGTATACTTTAGAGTAGAAATTCAAACCTGCGGATGCGGTTGCGTTTTCTGCTTCCCAGAGAAAATGTAAATTAAATGAAGTGCGGCTACGATTGCGGATTTTGTAGCCATTTTATTGTTTTTGTATTTCATAGTTTATTTATTCACCACATGGTTTTTGTTCATTAAAAGTATGAATAGCATATCAACTCTAAATGTACATGAGAGAAAATCCGTTAACAAATTAAAATAAATTTTAATTTGGATTTAAGTTGTCAAAATTGTATTGTATTTCTACCATAAGGTGGGTATTGGACCAATATTTTTGTTTGTTACAAACATCAGGGTATAACAATCTTACAAAACAAATACACAAAGAAAAGAGTTTCGTTGTCACAAACGAATTGAATTTTAGAATATCTAGGTCTTAGGTCTACGGAAATATACGTTTGTTGATAATATTTGCCTAAGCCTTACAGCAAAACTACAGCCTTAACCTTTGAGGTACCCTTTTGTACAGGTTTGGTAGCAATATTTAGGTTCCCAGCAGCAGCACAAGGCTTTGAGGAGAGGCCCGCATCCTTTCCGCTTTCTTGGTTTTAACTATGTCTTAGAGGCAACTTCCTGGGTAGGAGCGGACCTTTTGACTACTGTTTTTTTAGTAGCAGCAGCAGTTTTTTTAGGTGGTATTGTTGCAACGGCACCACCAGCGGCGGAATTAGTAGCCGAAGCCTTCTCTATTGTTTCTTATCACCAGGATTATTAATATTTGAAAAAATCTCATAGGTATGAATACAAGGCTTTCGGAAATTAAATGTATAGTGTTTATTTTACATTATTTACGTACATGGAAAGAGTTTCATTTACTTAAATAAAATTTTCTTAAAAATCTGCAAAACTTAAATTTTTTGTTATTAAATAAAAATTTAAAGATGCAAACTTTTGTACTTTTTCATATTTCGGATGTTATTTTTTGAATTTCCTATTGAACATAAAAATTATAAAATTTTGTCTAAGGTTAGAATGATGGTACTTATTCTAAATTGATAAGAAAGTGGCCATTGATATTGATATTTAAAAATATCTTTTTTACTAAAAATCCTTAATTCTGCTTTTAAATCGTTAAAGCCACTCTTGGTCGTGAATATATTAGAAAACTGCGATCAATTACTTTAAATTATTTAAATTTGTTTATACAACTTTTCTACCTCTTACCTCGATCTGAATCAAAACAACTGTTATATTTATTCTCATAAAAAACCACATGATTGTAAATCTTTATTATTATACCAACTACACTTAAGTTAACCCATATAAAATTGTAGTTCTTTTATTTTTGTTTGCACAAAAAAAAAAATCATAAAAATTATGTTTTTCTTTTTTGCCGCATGAGTATAATAATAAATACGAGCAAAAGGAATTCTGTCATCACCATCTAAGTAGATGATGACAGTATTTTATTATAACAAAACTGTCATAAAATTGTATCACAACTAAGTTTTTATTGATAAAAACATATAAAAATAAAAATTCTTAATGATTATTTCTTCCGTTTGCCTCTACATATTGTTGTTTTACACAATAAATAAACTTGCTACTAGTTTTTGCACGTTTATTGTCATTCATTCAACAGCAGTTCCATGTATTTTATGGGCAAATCCATACAATTATTATTGTGTATTCAAAACGAGTAGAGGTGATAAAAATATGACAGTTTCTTTTGGATTATAAAAAGAAATATTATTAATATTTAATACGTTAGTTAAATCTTTGAATTTTGAAATGTTGTTTTTTATGGGAAGAGGAAAAGAGGGAGAGATATTCATTTAACAAAACTACTGTGATTAAAATTAAAGTAATATACATATGTATGTATATTAGAGTCAACGATTAAAAATCTTGATACTTATCAACTGAGATTTTTCTCTACCTAAAATTCATAAATGAACTGTTTTTGGAGCCACTCCAAGTATTTTTTATTTAAAACCCGGTTTATTGTCGAGTTCTCTAACTAAAGCTATGTCCGTCTGCCAGGATATCTACACGCCTGTCTGTCCTTCTGTCTTTCTATCTATTATCTATCTAACTATGTATGTATGTATGTATGTATGTATGTATGTATGTATGTATGTATGTATGTATGTATGTATGTATGTATGTATGTATGTATGTATGTATGTATG
>NC_060950.1:15422896-15426238 GCF_022045245.1 Lucilia cuprina
GTCTAGTCTAGTCTATAGTCTATAGTCTATAGTCTATAGTCTATAGTCTATAGTCTATAGTCTATAGTCTATAGTCTATAGTCTATAGTCTATAGTCTAGTCTAGTCTGACCAATATAATCGGTGACTATAGACTAGACTACAGACTAAACTAACTGACTAACTAGGTAACTAAATTACTAACTAACTATTTTTTCCGTATTTAGAACACAAATACTTTTCGTGAATGAGGTATGCCTACTGAAAAGTGTTTCACGGGGCACCCTACATTACATGCTTTGTTCTACATTAGTGAACTCAATAAAACTATATAGTATCTATGTACGTACTAGCCAATTTGTACATACAAATGTACATTATATTGATGATATGTACATAAAATGTTCATATAACATGATTTAAATGAGCGGAAATTTAACATTAAGTGCCTGTAAGTACTTACATATAAATACACTTATATAGAAATAAACATTTTCACAAATCGATATCTATGAATGTGTACTAAAAATAGCAGGTAACAAATATTTGCAATGTAAATTTTAGTAAAATTTTTGGCATTAACCTACAATATGACAGGGAGAGTGATAAATAGAAGATGAAAAGACATCATTTGCAATGTAACGAAAAATAAACAAAACTGAACTTAACTAACTAAAGTATACTTTATCTATATTATTGACTAAATAAACATGAAATATCAAATTGAAACCATCAATCTTTTCTATGAACTCTTGACAAAAAAGACACAAACAACAGTGATGTGTTGGCTGTGAAGAGCGGACTAAAGAGCAGTTATTCAAAATAAAGCACTAATTAAAACCAAACACCAAAATTTGATGAACAAATTAGTTCAACTTTTTTGTTGGTTTTAAATGTTTGCTTATATGTATATATAAAGAATTTTTGTGTTAACAATAAAAATCTTGTGTTCCGAAATTCCCTTTGTTTCCCCAATTTCCTTTTTCGTTTTTTTTCCTCCTACTTTAGCTTTTTCATTTATTTTTAGTGTAGTTATGCTGCTGATTTTTGTTTGACTTCTTGTTGTAAGCTTTTCTATTTTTTGTCTTTTGTGTATTTTTTCTAGAAGTATTAAATTTTTTTCTTCGTTTTTGTTTTGCTAACGCGAGTAATCAGAAATTTTTAATCAAAACGTTTCTTTTGCATGTATTCGAGTTTGTTGAAATTACATTTTACCTGGGTTTTTACTTATTGGTTCTAGCACATAATAATTCACAGACTGTTAACAATAGTTGATCAAAAAATCTAGTATTTTTAGCAAATATTTTCCGTGAAAAAAATAATGTTGGTTTGTAATAGAAATTCTTGTTCTTAGCAGTTAGTGCTGGAACAAATGTTAACAGACATGGGGCTAACCAAGTAAATTTTAGTTAAGCTTAACTGGGGCTACTAAGATGTATGCTAAACTGGAACATGTTTATTCTAAACTTGGCGAAAGTAAAGTGGTAGCTCTAGATAGAGCATTTGATAGAGTGGGGCATGATGTACTTCTCTCGTTCTATTTCGAGCTTTCTCAGAAATCGCAGTATACGATTTGTTATAGATGGGATCTCATCAATCGAGTTCAAGAATAGTTCAGGGGTAACGCAAGGCCCCGTTCTTTCCCCTACTCTATTTCTTATCTTTATTAATGACCTTCTATGTCAAACTTTCAACTCTATCTACTCTTTTGCGGATGACAGCAGTACCTGCCATTCTTCATAGGCCAAGCCCCATAGAGATTGCGGCAATGAGGCGAAATATGAATGAATCGCTTAATCACGAATTGATAAAAATCTTTGAATGGGGTCGTGTTAACAGAGTCGATTTTAGCGCCCGTCGATGAAAATTCAGTGCGTGAAAATTCAGTACGATTTCCACTGGACTAAACACAGTTTTCAAGTGTCGAAAGAAGCATTCAAGTGTCTCAGTTTTTTGAAACGGTGTAAGAAATACTTCACTCCATCTGAACTTCTTACTATTTATACCACTTTTTGTATGGGCCAAAGCATCGAGGTCTATTTTGGAGCTATTCGATCGTGTACAGGAGAGGGCGAAGGTAGTTATCGGTAATAGTAGAGTATCCAACTCTATTGATTCACTGGAGCATCGTCGCAATGTGGGATGTATTTCACTGTTCTATCGATACTACAATGGAATGTGTTCCTTTGATGTTAGGGAACTTCTTCCCGATACCTGTATATTCTTGCGTAAAAACTTTCTTCAAGAACACACCTATTTGTGGTAGATTGGCCAGTGGATCCGTCCATCTAGCTGGTTGCCTATGCCCTCGTGCGCAAGGTACAGGTCTCAATTTTCGATAATTGGATGATATTTGGCACACACCCACCCTTTTATTACCCAAGGACGAAGCCTATTGAAAATGGATAAAATCGGTTCATTATTCTCCTAGCTCTCATACAATAGAGTTTGAAGCAATATTTAAATAAGATAGAAAGTTTTGCATTCAGAATTTTTCTTTTTTTAAGAAAGAGACATTTAAAAATTGCAAAAAAAAAAAATGCTAAAAAAATATTTTTTTCATTGAAATTTATATCACAGATGCAGGAAAGTTTGTTGGATATTTTGCCATCAAAATCTTATTTTCATTAAAATGAATATAGTCCCTCAATATACTATAAAAGAGTAGCGTAGACTTATTCATCAATGGCCAGCCCATACGGCTCTACTTTTGGATAAGTAGATCCACTCTGGAGGGATTTTTACATATTTGTTTATTTGGGGGTAACAAAGGGAAAAACGGATGAAACAGATTATCTTGATTATCTTACACAATATAAGTGTTTTGCATTTATTTTTACTCTCAAAAAGAACCGATGGATGTCTGTTACTTTTTCGAAATTCGTACTTTTTTGTAAGAAAAGATGATTTTTTACCTCTCTGGGTCTTTTATAAATTTTTAACTAATAAAAAAAACAATTTTTGTAAATAGTTGGGAGACATCAAAGTTAAGAGATACCTATTTCGTACTTTTTTATACCCTACACCACTATAGTGGGGAGGGTATTATACGTTTGTGCTGATGTTTGTAACATACAAAAATATTGGTCCAATACCCACCTTAAAGTATACCGATCGATTCAGAATCATTTTTTGAGTCGATTAAGACATGTCCGTCCGTCCGTCCGTCTGTCCGGCTGGCTGGCTGTCCATGTAAACCTTGTGCGCAAGGTACAGGCCGCAATTTTCAAGATAATTTGATGAAATTTGAACCAAACATGTTTTTTGGCACAAGAACGAAGCCTATTGAAAATGGTTGAAATCGGTCCATTATTTCACCTAGCCCCCATACAACCGTACCTCCCGATTTGAACTTTTTATGCTA
>NC_060950.1:15426338-15430006 GCF_022045245.1 Lucilia cuprina
CTATCTATCTATCTATCTATCTATCTATCTATCTATCTATCTATCTATCTATCTATCTTTCTATCTATCTGTCTGTCTGTCTGTCTGTCCGTCTGTCCGTTTTAAAATCTTTTTGAAACCATAAAAGTATCTGTTAATATTACACTTTTATCACTCTATATCTACAAAATACTTTATTAAATATGCATAATTAAAAGAGTGTTAGTTACCAATTGTTGTGACCTTGTATTACGAAATCTTTATTAATTATCATTTTGTGTATTTAATAATAAATTAAATAATACACTTTATTATATGCGCAAATAATTAAACATTCGTTTTTATTTTCATATTTTCATTAGGGTGAAACTTAAAATGACATGGAAATATTTAAGTTTAATGTTATAAACCTATTGTATTTATCCTGGCACATGATATGCAGCCTAATATTCTTTCACATCTGTATCTAAATATGTATATAATAACAACTAACAATGGCGGCAATTTATATTTGTATATGCATTAGTGATTTATGGTTAAAATACTAACAAAGACACTATCACATATTGACTTTTCGAATAAAAACACACAGATCTTCTTTAACCACTGCTCATAAAATATGATTTGAAATCAATTAAATAGGATTTGGTGGTATTATATTTATTATTACTTTTTTTTCATTATTGTATTGTATTCTATATTGTATGTCTAAGTATTAACTTTTTGCACTGCTACTACAAATACACACAAAAGTACACATATGAGTGTACGCATAAAACATATCAATGCTAACAGTGTTGAGAGAAACTTTTTAGAGAAAATATTTTAAAAGTGATTTTGAATCAAATATTAAAAAAAACTATTTTTTTATTTTAAATGTTAGTAATTGATTTTTAAGGGTTTGGTATACATAAATTAATGTTTATTTCAACAACTTTTGCTCTTCACTGTTAAACCACACAGACATTATTTATTGTTTTTATAGTCTTTGTATTTGTGTTATTGTTTATTGAAGTATGTATATGTGCTTATATTGAACGTGAATTGTGGTGTTGTCGTTTTTTCATTATTATTATACTATTATACTAATGTGTGTACTCATTTGGTTAGATTTTTGGAATACGAATACATACACATGGTACATACATACATGTGTAGATATCATAATCAAATTTTTGCAAATGTCATAAATTGTCTTAAACATATTTGTCCAATTCACAATCGATGTCGTATCGTTGTAACGTTGTATGTCATAAAAATTTTTATAAATAAATCTATTTGTAAAAAACTTACGACTTACTACGATACAACCGTATAACACCGATTGTGAATTGGATAATTATAAATAAAATCATATCATAATCAAATTTTTGAAAATGTCATAAATTGTCTTAAACATATTTGTCCAATTAACAATCGATGCCGTATCGTTGTAGCGTTGTATGTCATAAAAATTTTTCAAATAAAATTTTTTGTAAAAAAAATACGACAACAAAAATACGTACAACACCGATTAAAAATTGAATAATTATAACTAAAATCATCGTAAAATTAAAATTTTAATGAACATTTTCTAAAAAAAGAAAACTTTAATGAAAATAGCCTAAAAAGAAAACTTTAATGAAAATTTCGTATATAACAAAAATTTTAAAAATAATTTATGAAAATTTTCTATAAAAAAATTATAAAAATTTTCTACAAAAAAAATTTATGAAAATTTTCTATAAAAAGAAAATTTAAAAAAAAATTAATGCTAATTCTCTATAAAAAGAAAATACAATGCAAATTAAAAAAATGCAAAAGAATATTTTCTAAAAAAGAAAATTGGATAAAAATTTTCTATAAAAAAAAAATTATGAAAATTTTCTATGTAAAGAAAATTTTAAGAAAATTTCCTATAAAAAGAAAATTTAGTGAAAATTTTTTGTAAAAAGAAAATTTTCTGTAAAAAGAAAATTTTGGAAAAAATGTTCTATAAAACAATTTTGTGAAAATTGTCTACACAAATATATTATATAAAATTCAATTCAAAATTTAAAAGTTCTTTTCATGTGCAACATTTTTCTCAACATTTTATTTCCTGTCAAGTTTAATTGCAAATGTTGTATGTATTGTTCCTTGTGTATATACATATATGTATGCAACGTATGAATATATTTTTATTATGTTACCGATTTTAAAAGCCATTTTATGTTTTTATTTGTTTTGTTCTTTTTCCCCTATTAATTCATAACTTTATAATGTTTATGTTTTTCATACCGGAACTCATGCACACAACATGTGTTTATTTTATTCAACAGTACAATAGTAGAGTATTAATTGACAATCAGTGTACGATTATTTTTATTAATGTTCTATATAATATTTTAATAGTTCTACTACGTTTATAAATCATATAAAAAAATTATGTACAATTTTTGTTGGCTTTTAATTCATGTTGATACAACATAAACTATGACAAACATATGACATATGCAATAACATGATTTCTAGTTAAATTTTGCATTCGTGTTAAATTAAAATAAATGTTAAATAAATTATGGTTTAAACGGTAATAACAAACGATGGAAAAGTAAGTTTTAATTAATTCCTGGAAAATTATAAAATCAAAGGCGATAATTATAAATTTTATAATTATTATTTTTTTCTACTGAATATGCAAGGCATTACTTGTGTACAATCTATCACAATTCCCTAACATGTTTAAATTAAAGTCAATGTGTTTATTTTTAAAACAAACATCCATATCAGTTTCTTGTCCATTCTGTCATTTATTTTACAATAATATAGTTTACTTAGTTAGAAGCCAAGCTAAAGGCATATATGTGTAACTGAATATTATTCAGTTGCAATTCTAGCTCTGACTTTTATTGCAAAAATATCATAAAGTTTCATTAAATAATAGAGACAGAGAGTGCAATCATTTAATATTAATCAAATTTTCACCAAAACATACCAAAAACTGACAATTAAATTTTTATCGAAATTGTTCAGCTGCCATACCATTAACACAACTACAAAATAAATTACATATATACATAGATGTATATAAACATATACTTATTCAAGTAACCATAGATGCATACACATTTTTATTTCAATATTTCAATAACTCCGACTCATTCAATTACATAAGCCAGCACATACCAACAACACCACTACCACTAAAGTATCAGTTACGTGATTAATTACTGCATAACTTGCTGTCACAGCATAAAAATATTAATTGGCGTTATACAATATGTATTTATGCATGTTCAGTTGGAAGTTAGTATATTTTTGTTGTACTACTGAAATTTAGGGTTTGCGACAAAAAAATTTAAATCGAAATAATAGTGAGCATTACGGGCACAGAAGGTTTAACAGTTTAAACTCGGTGGAGTAGAAGTGTTAAGATGATGTCTGACTATGCCTAGACCAAGAGATAATATATACAGAGAAAAAATATTAGACTGTAGATTGTGCTATTATACTGTAGACTAGACCATAGACTAGACTATAGATTAGACTATAGAATAGACTATAGATCAGACTATAGATTAGACTATAGACTAGACTATAGATTAGACTATAGATTAGAGTATAGACTAGACTATAGACTAGACTATAGACTAGACTATAGACTAGACTGTAGCCTAGACTATAGACTAGACTATAGACTAGACTATAGACTAGACTATAGACTAGAC
>NC_060950.1:15430106-15432071 GCF_022045245.1 Lucilia cuprina
CAAAAAATAAAAATTTTATAAAAGTAAAAATTGTAAAAATATACTCATGGTGTAGGGTATCATATGGTCGGCCATGCCCGACTATACTTTCCTACTTGTTTATACTTAATTCAGTCCTTTTTCGGTGTAAGGGCAGAAAACTGTATTTTTGGTAATTTTTATTAGATATACCCACTATATGGATTAACTCTGTAATATTCATTTAAACAACATATTTGCTATTTCCTGGGAACAAAAGTACCAAAAGAGGGAAACAGGAAATTGAATTTTATTCAAACTCATTAAGCCAATTTTTAGTAAAATGGAAAAATTGTTTATACATGTATAAACTAGAGTATTTAATCTTCAAGGCTCTGATTGAATATTTAATCTAAAAATGTTTGGTACTTTTTGCTTATCAAATAGTACTTTTCGTATTTTCCTTATGAATGAAAGCTTAGCTTTAAGTAAATTTGGGAAAACTTTAGCTTTAAACTAAACTGATAGAAAACACAACAATTGATTTTTAAATTTGTAATATACTAGAGCTGCTACAAAAGCTAAATAGGAGGTATTACTAATGTTGTACTTTTGCTATAAAAACCACATCAAGAAAAACATTTATTCAATTGATTTTATTCGTTAGGTGTTACCCGCTCTGATCCGTTAGAATTTTCTACATAATTTTTAATATTTGAAATGTTTTGCCATGTTTTTGCTTGCATTGTTTCTTAGGTATGAATGTTATGTTTTTTTTACAAATGAAAAAAAAAACGGGTAATGAAAAAAATCAATGAACAAAAGTGTTTTAGCTTGGAATATGCCAACACTAAAAGAGAAAGGTAAATTAAACAGGAAAAGCTGATACAAAAATAAATTTTCAACGAATTTCAAACACACTACAGAAAAAGCATATGTAATAAAAAAATCAAAACCACAATTGATAGAATAATAATAAGTTTAACATTTACAATTAAAATCATTAAATATTTTCTTTATAAGAAATAGACTAAAATGTCTTTAGTTTATTGATGAAACAAAATTAACATTCATCCTTTTTTCCTGCTATTTAAAAAACCTCTTTACAGGAAAAAAATTATCAATAAAAAAAGAAATCATGTTTCTTAACAAAAGAAACTACTCTGATGTTTGTACGACTGGAAACAAGTCAGGTTCTTAGTTTAACTACTAGTTCGAATATGACAAAGGGTTGTGTCATAAGTTTAAGGAGTTTTAAAATTTCAAGCAAGAAAATATAAAGTCTACTTAGAGGCTAAGGTCAATAAAAGGCCTCAAGTAATTTACGTCTTACATTTCACTCACATCTTACCTTTCCTATGGCAACTTGCTTAATCGAGAACCACGTTTGTTCTATTGCTAAATCCGAATGATTTTCTTTAAACGAGTAGTAGTACACAAGTCATATTATTTTTAACGTTTCATCTGTATTTGTTTTAGCACTTTTTCTTCCTTCATATTCATACATATATACATTTTAATTTTCTATGCAATTCGCAGCTTTGGCATAATGATAAATGAAAAGTAGTATTCAAGTGTAAAAAGAGCAAAGATTAATTTGCACCTGAGGCTAAAGTAAGTCAAAAACTTTATATATTTTCATGTATTACAAGCATTACAAAATAAGTGCTGATCCCCTTAGTGTAAATGCAGGAGGCGATGTAAAAAGAAAATAATAAAAAACTATATTAGAATGATGAACATGAAACTAAAGATATTTTAAATTCGTATTTTGGTGAAATTCAAAGAAAATCTCGTGATTTAAATAATATGTAAAAAACATTTGGAATTACAAAACAAAAATCAATTTTAGTTATAAAACTAAAATTACATAACTAATCTAAAACTGAACTAGAATTTAACAAGAACTGAACTAGAACTGAACTGGAACTGAACTAGAACTGAACTAGAACTGAACTAGAACTGAACTAGAACTGAACTAGAACTGAACTAGAACTGAACTAGAAC
>NC_060950.1:15432171-15434914 GCF_022045245.1 Lucilia cuprina
AGTTAGTTAGTTAGTTAGTTAGTTAGTTAGTTAGTTAGTTAGTTAGTTAGTTAGTTAGTTAGTTAGTTAGTTAGTTAGTAAGTTAGTAAGTTAGTTAGTTAGTTAGTTCCGAGTTTAATATACTCGTATCTCGGCAAAGAACTGCAAAAGCAAGTTATATATTACCCTTGATGATCCTAATAAACTTTATAATTACAGGGCCTCATTTGACCCTAGCCTCCATAAAAAGGCCCCTTCAAATTTTAACTTAAATGTCCACAGTTTTAATCAACAATGGCTTAAGTATAAGTATTCAAATATATCTATGAAAACTAAATCACACATCATTTTTGTAACAGGTGTAAGGTATTATATGATGGGCCTCTTCCGACTATAATTTCTTACTTGTTTTACTTGGTTTTTTCGTTATACGTGTACTTACAATCAGCTAAAATTGAGATATATGTATTTAAACCATAGTTTTCGTTTAAATCTAAATCAATGACGATGACTGAAATAAAAATTTCTAACGATAAATTTGTGAATATTCCATTCCTTGCAAAAATATCCATGTTTTGTTTTTTTTTGTCTCAAATACTGACGCCTGCCATTTTGTATTATACAATTTTCGAATATTTTAAAGCAACAAGAAAGCTATGGCTCTGGTTTAACAACACCATATACCATCTCATGTATATTTGATATCGAATGGGATAAAATTGTTCAAATTCAAGTGTAAGCGACAAGAAAATTCTCTATGACTTACATAAGTACGAAAAAATCTGAAATTGAAAAAAATGTTTTACAACAGCAAAATCTAAGTCAGTAGTCGTCGATACTCCTGCCACTTGTATTCGTACATATGTGTTAAGCTTATATGTATGTAAGTACGAGGAGATGATTTTTCACATACAAGTTGCAATTTAAAGAATGACATAAAAACCTATTCGAAAATAGCTGCAGAATACTTATGCAGTAACATCGGCAGTAGTTGTAAAAATACAATTCGTATTTATAAAAGCAATAAACCACAATACGTATACGTTACAAGGATGTCGCTACCTAAAGGCAGTTGTACATAAAATGTAAGCATGTAATACTTATACTGGGGTAACTAAGCTTGGCACAGAGTGTAGTTCTAAATAAATGAAAAATCTGACGTTCAAAAGAATATACAAATATTCAGTGTAATTAAAATAATCTCTTCATTATCATTATTATCATTATTAATCAAACTAAACTATACTGACCTATAAGTAAGCCTATTTCTCTCCGACATGTACTTCTAATAAATCTAAACAAATATTGTCAAGGTTTAACATATATAAATTAACTGCGAAAGAACTAATTTTTAAATTTTTCTAACGTTTGACATTTCAGCTTTAAAAGCAATAAAAGCAGAAAAAACAACAACCCAACTACTACTAAAATACCATAAAATAGCTAAAAACAAAACCACAACAAAAAAAAACCTGGAAGAAAATCTTCTGTTTATGCTGCAATACAATCTAGAATGTTAAAATGACACACAAAGTGCAGCATGAACTAAACGAATTATGTATAAAAACTATATACAAACTCTATCTATCTCTTTCACACATACACGCAAACCCCTCCAGTTTAATCTCGTGAGCATTTCAGTTATAAATTTCAATTTCCGTTCCATTTAGTGGGTGGCAAATGAAATAACATTTTCATTTAACCTCTATGGCTTAAAAACATTTGTTTTCTTCGATTTCTTGCTAACAAACACAAAAAAAAGAAAAAACAAGTTTGCTTTTTTTCTATCAAAATAAAAAAAAAAAATTGTGCTTGCTGCTGGCGCATTTTCATAAACACACACACATACAGCATACTCAGCTCAATAGATTATAGATCGAACATATATTTACACTTTTATAGAACGTAGACAATATTTTATATATATAGATATATTGTTTTTATTCCGAACAAGCTGCTTCAGCTCAACATCCGGCATAAACAGCTCAAATCCATATGACCCACAAAATATTGTAATACTGTGAACATGCTGTATTAAAGTCTCGTTGTTGGTGGATTTGTAACAGATTTTTTTTTTTCAAATTTATAGTCTATATATGTTAGTTATGTTTGCTGCTTTTATTTGTGTCATGATTTGTGCTATTTTTTGTTGTCCTGTTCAATAGTGATTAAATTTTAAAGGATCATTTTAATATCAGTTTTCTAGCATGACCTAATTTTGTACTGTGCAGAAAAACTTGCATAAATTATAATTACCGGAATATTGTAAGGATATGAAGTAAATTGACAGGCTTTTCAAAGGCAGGAAGTTATTTAATGAATAACAAAATTAAAATTTTCACAATATTTTGCAAAGTCGCAGCAGAGAAAAATCTTCGAAGGTAAAGACGGTCAGATATGACTATATATGGATTATATCAAAATTATTTCTCACGTAACAAATAATTATTCATATCATTGAACCCCATATAAAAAAATCGACTTTAGCCATAACTACAAAACAGAAAATAGGCTAGACAAGACACTGGGCGAGACTCTAGATTATACTCTAGACTAGACTATAGACTAGCCAATAGACTTGACTATAGACTAGCCAATAGTCCAAACAATAGACTAGCCCAAAGACTAGAAGATAGATCAGACTATTGAATACACAATAGACTAGACTATAGATTAGACTATAGACTAGGCTATAGACTAGACTATAGACTAGACTATAGACTAGACTATAGACTAGACTATAGACTAGACTATAGACTAGACT
>NC_060950.1:15435014-15437588 GCF_022045245.1 Lucilia cuprina
GAACTGAACTAGAACTGAACTAGAACTGAACTAGAACTGAACTAGAACTGAACTAGAACTGAACTAGAACTGAACTAGAACTGATCTAGAATTGAACTAGAACTGAACAAAAATTGAACTTGAATTGAACTGAACTGAATTAGATATGATCTAGAATTAAACATATTCATTTTTGTATTCATTGCTTAACTTTTCCCTTCTATTTCTAACACCTTTAATCATATTTAAAATCTAATACATTCTCATGAGATAAATCCCTGTAAATCTCAAACATACATTATATATACATAGTTTATGTGACTTCACACATACATATTCCAAATTTATAAATTTTAGTTTATACATACTTGAGTATTTTTATACTATGTCATATATATGTATTTCTTTAGAGCTTAAATCATCACTATACAATACAAAATATTTTATTATTACTACTGCTGCTATGTACATATTATAATCCCAAAACAATAAGTCCCATATGTCTTTTTAATACTATTGGTCAATTATCTCGGCAATAAAATAAGTTACGACAAACAGAATATACAAAAGCAGCAGCAGCAGCAGCACCATGTTTTGATACCAACCACATTTTATTGGTTTTTATTAAGTCTATAAAAAATTTTGTTACAGAATGTGTGAGTATATATTTGTATATGTCAACATTTTCAAAATGGTTTTATGTATATTATATCCCTGCAGCTTGTGGTGAATGCACCGAACTATTATATCATTATATAAGTTCTTACATGTCTTTGGTTTAAATCTTCAATATATTTATACGTACAAAGTTGAAGACAGAGAGAAATATTCTAAAATTAAGACTTTTCATCTGAATTAACCGGTTACCTGTTCCGAAAATTACTAAGTTCACCTGAAGACTCTGTAGAAAAATTCTATATAAAAGGAATGTACGGCTTCCTCATAAAAATTCCGGAATATATGTGTTATTATGTGTGTGTGTGTGTAACTGTGCAAACGAATAAAAATTGCTAAACAAACAATATTTCATTATAAGTAATAAGACTACTTGATTGTGGTAATCGTAAATTGTATGAAACATAAGTAAAAAAAGTGGAAAACGTTGAAGCAGAAACAAGTGATTTTTTGCATGCAGCCACAAAGAATGGTTAAAAGAAATCGAATACGAAAAGTACAGTAAAATGACAATAAATTTAAATTGTGGTCTTAACAAAATCAAATAAGTTGTTTTTTACTGGTTTTCTGTTTGTTTTTTTTTCTGTTGCCCTTTATATAACCCAGCAAAAACTGTGCAAACACAGAACAACAACCGACCAAAGTATACTTGACTAAGGAAGCAGAAGCTAAAATTCAAATCAACAATTGAGGTCGTAAAAAAGTATTTACAAAATTTTTTATCGCATCTGAGAGCCAAATCCCTCGCAATAAAATTTTTAACTCCTGTTACATATTTTTTCTTCGAGGCCTTAATTTTTAAACTGTTTTAGAACATAGAAATATGTGCACTTTTCACCATGAAAAACATGTGTTGCCATATGTTGGTTTCCCATAATATTTTTAAATATTATGGCTGTAGCTATAAAATCAAGTCTTTATTAATACCCTTCACTTTCGTGTGAAGAATAAGTTTGTCATTCCGCTTGTAATTTCTATGATATAATTTTATACTTAGTATAAATAATTTAGATTGTTATAGATGTTGGATTAAAAGTTGATTTGTATGTACTTTATAGTTCTTCTTGATTTTATTATAATATTGAACCTAAAAACATGAATGTAGGGACCGCATGTTTGGAATATTTTTCAGTGATCAGAAACTCAGTTTTCTGAACGTAATTCCTAGGAATCTTCCAATCAGTGTTAGTCAGGAATGTTATTTCCGGAATAACATCACTTCCAAGATATTTGGATCTAACTTCGAGGAATGCCTGACAGTGGCAAAGAAAGTGCTCCAGTGTTTCACTGACCTCTGCACATGCTCTATATACGTCTGAATCCGCACGTCCAATTTTGTCCAATGTGCTCCTAATTATGTGTGTCTACTCAGAATACGTATTATTATACTAAATTCAGACTTGCTCATGTTGATGAGATTTTTCGCCTTGCTCTCATCATGGTCAACCCATAGGATTTTCGTGGTTTTACCCACTGTTTCATTATTCCAAGAAGTCTTATGTTCTCACCCATATTTTTAGTTCAGCTTTTGTTGCGTGGAATGGTTTTGCATTTGTCAGGATAAATGCCTCAGATAGATAGATAGATAGATAGATAGATAGATAGATAGATAGATAGATAGATAGATAGATATATAGATAGATAGATATATAGATAGATAGATAGATAGATAGATAGATAGATAGATAGATAGATAGATAGATAGATAGATAGATAGATAGATAGATAGATAGATAGATAGATAGATAGATAGATAGATAGATAGATAGATAGATAGATAGTTAGATAGTTAGTTAGTTAGTTAGTTAGATTGTTTGTTAGTTTGTTAGTTAGTTAGTTAGTTAGTTAGTTAGTTAGTTAGTTAGTTAGTTAGTTAGTTAGTTAGTTAGTTAGGTAGTTAGTTAGTTAGTTAGTTAGTTA
>NC_060950.1:15437688-15440636 GCF_022045245.1 Lucilia cuprina
GACTAGACTATAGACTAGACTATAGACTAGACTATAGACTAGACTATAGACTAAACTATAGACTAGACTATAGACTAAACTATAGACTAGACTATAGACTAGACTATGTTGAGGTTAAATGTTTTATTAAAGATTCGACTTTATTATAGACTAGACTATTGGCTATACTCAAGACTTTATGTACTATGTCTATGCATCCACTTAGTTATAATTTCCATTTATTTCATTCCGTTTCCACAATCTGAAAATAATTCTCTTTTTCCATAAAAATTTAATTAAAGCAAAAATTTGAAGAGAAGTAAAAACTAAAAGATTTATATGTACACAATAAAAAATACAGTTCATATACACAAAAAAAAAAAAAAATATATATATATTTCGACTTCAACTTTTTTGGATACTTTTAAACTTACTTATTTAGTTACTTTTTTGTAGACATTGTCCCTAATCAGATTGTGGCAATATAAAGTTCAACAACAACTGTGACTAGGATTGAGACTGTGATTGTTGTTATACTTTGGCTAATTAATTAAATACATTTCATTTAAGTTTTTCTTATACACATAACGAAAAAAATTCTTTGGTTGGAACATTTGTACTAACTTCAACATAAGTTACTATGATATAAAAAGAAAACTTTGAACTTTTGACACTTAAGGGTTTCTGTTCTTTTGTGCAATATGTAAGTAAGTTAAGAGTTTCGTATATAAAAGAAAAAAGTGAATATTTTTGGTTTTAGTTTAAGAAAATAATTAATTATATAGTAAGGAGTTTGTACAATAAATGTAAAGCAATTATTTATTTACTGTCAATTTATTGGAAAGTAATTTTAAATATAATCTTTTGCATTTCAATTTCATATGTATGAACATTTAATAAAGTTAACAAACAAATTTTCACTTTTATCATTGTCATTTTTTAAATGTCAGAAAATTGAGCCTGACAGACAATGTTCCTTTCATTTTTTTGCTGTATTGTTTAATTTGCAGTAAATAAAAGCAATTGTTATTTTAATTTAACAATTTTCTTTTGTTATAAAAGGCCTCAATTTATATGAATTTATAATTTATATAAAATAATAAATTTTACGAAATGTATGTCAGTAGTGGTTTGTGTCAATGTTGTAAAATGTACAGAAAACAAAAAAAACTATATTGGCATGAAATTTACAATTTTTATTATAGTTGTTTTTTTCATTTTATGGCATTTTGATTGCTGTAAAATGAGCAGCAAACAAGCAACATTGAGCAAGAAAAAAAGTACATCAAAGTAAATGAGAAAAAATGAGAAATTTAGCATAGTTATAGGCGATCGTATGATAAGCTATAGTACCTCTGGCTAGGGCAATCAGTTTAGTATAATATTTATTTACATCTTAATTTAAAAATTCCACTAAAATTTCACTTTCTTAAAAATGCAGGATCTGTTACAAAATTTTCAAGTTATAAACAGAATATTTAATTGAAAAGTAAGAAGAATAGACTTTGAAAATGTATTATATTAATTGAAAGCTTAACATAACCAACATCATTTCGCAATAATTATGCTGGCGTAGGGTATAATAATGAAAAACCAAATAAGTCATATTACCAAAAAAATACATTCTCAGAACTGTGCAATGAAATTAAAATAATATTGACATATAACACAAAATATAATATTTAAAACAGGAAGTCATATCAAATACACAGAAAAACGAGCAGTAGTATATTAGGGTAGTTAAATGTTGATGAATAATACCCGATAAAACCGTTAAAAGTTCTAGTTGATGATGAGTTGACTTAAGAACATAAGGTTTTACATATAAATAAAACACTTTAAAATATATTAAAATTAATCAAAAATTAATTAAAATTGCAAAATTAAACAAATTGGAGCCATCCTACTGCATACACAAACAAATATACATACATATGTATGTAAGTATATTTAGTATGAAATAAACATTATTATGTATTACATGTGTGGCTGCAAATGCCAACATTTAAATTGTTGTTATTGCTATTGTTGTTGTTGGTATTAAAATTCGTTAATGTTTTAATATTGATATGTTAAATACAATTTACACATTTACAGCAGCATTTTAAGGGACATGGACATTTTTGTATTAAAGAAGCGTAAACTTAATGCTACGCATTAAAGAAATTATGTTAAATTATTAATATTTATAGGTTTTTTTAACCAAAATATTGAATTTATGTTTTATAGAGTAAAGTAGACTAGACTATAGACTAGAATATAGACTAGACTATAAAATAGACTATAGACTGTTATCTGTACTACAGATAAGTCTATTGTATAAACTACATATCAGACTATAGTCTACACTTTAGATTAGACTATATACTACACTGACTAGAATAGACTGGACTAGACTACACTAGCCTATAGAATATAAACTAGACTATAAACTAAAATATATACTAGGCTATAAACTAGGATAAATATAACAATTAAGACTAGACTAGCTTATAAACTAGACTGGACTAGACTAGACCAGACTACATTATAATAGACTATACTAAATTAGACTAGACTATAGAAAATACTTCAGCTTGGACTATAGTCCACACTATAGACCAGAATATACTGCACTCTAGATTAGTTTAAAGTCTACACTATACGTTAGGTAATAGTCTACACTTTAGTCTATACAAAAGTGTAATCTGCAGACTGAACTACAGTCTACAGTATAGACTGGACTATAAACTACAAAGCAGTCTAGACTATAGACTAGACTATACACTAGACTATAGACCAGACTATACACTAGACAATAGACTAAACTATAAACTAGATAATAGACTATTGTTATAGACTAAACTATAAAATAAACTATGGACTAGACTATAGACTAGACTATAGACTAGACTATAGACTAGACTATAGACTACACTATAGACTACACTATAGACTAGACTATAGACTAGACTATAGACTAGACTATA
>NC_060950.1:15440736-15444436 GCF_022045245.1 Lucilia cuprina
TCAGTTTTTCACTAAAAACTCAGTTTTTCACTAAAAACTCAGTTTTTCACTAAAAACTCAGTTTTTCACTAAAAACTCAGTTTCCACTAGAAACTCAGTTTTTCACTAAAAACTCAGTTTTTTCACTAAAAATTTAGTTTTTCATTAAAAATTCATTTTTTTCACTAAAAACTCAGTTTTTCGCTTTGATTTACACAAAAAAACTGTTTTTACAAATTTTACCACAAAATTTGTTTTTTTTTCACAAAGGCAGAGATTCCTATTGGTTCCTCTATGCGTATGATTGTTATACAAATTTAAAATGTTACGTATACGTCTCGGTTACTTTAAAATTCGTTGTTTTAGCATATTTTTAGAGAATTGAATAAAAAATACACGGGAAGTGTGTAATATTTGTTCTTAAGAAACCACTGTAATCTCTGCTTTCATATTGACCGTTTTTTTTCACTTTTTTTTTGTTAACAATGGCCAAGTGTGTGGCTGTACAGATGAATTGGTGAAAATAGGGAACTGAGTTGATTTACCTAAAGGTATATTTATTCTATACAATTTCATACACAAACACAATGACACATATATAACTTATATAGATACACAGACATAAAATATATGCATGCAACAACTTTTACAACTACTATTCGTATTTTAGTTTAGTTGCATAGTGGGTGAAATTTCGTAAAAGAAAACATGGAAAGTTTAGGCACGGAGGTCATGACTTAAATTCCTATAATGTTCTAGGTTTATTTCTTGGGTTTTTAATATAACACTTTATAAACTTATTTGGTTTAAGTTTGAAAAACTTAAAAACTTAAAGAGTACACGTTCTCTTTGGATAAATAAATTTTCAATTATTTTACTTTCAAATATAGAAATTTTCCACTGTATATTGCCTTTTATAAATATCGGCATTACTACTACATAAATGTTCATGCGAAATGTATGTGAATACTCTTACGGAAAAATAACTACAATACAGCATACAAAACAAAATCAACAACAGAAAAAAAACCCCTTAAGAGCACAAATAGATAGGAGGATGTGAAACGCAGAGGAAAATGGAATAGAGGAAGTAATTAATAAATGTTAAACTTAAACATGAACATGAACAGGAAATAGGAAATGTCTGTAATGTTCCGTATGAGTTTGTTTAACTCTTCTGCAACAATGTACAACGACAAGTAGAAAGTGTGTAATAACAATAATTACAGTCATCTATTGAATACATTTACTCACTCCTATAAATCTTCAAATAAATACAAAAAAACTATACAAACGTTTGTATAACGAATCCACCTTTTATAAATATTTTTCCTACCTAACAGCCAGCAGCTGCCCTTAACTTTTTCAGCAACCAAACCAACCAACGAACCATCATTACACACAACCTACAGATGTCTAACAACAATAAAACAAGCCCGCAACAAATTTCGTTAAAGTTTTTCTCATAAATTTCCATTGAATGCAACATTAATTAATGAATTACTCTACTCGCACTTCCACTTGGCAACAGGAAAGTACCTCTTTTATAATTTTTCCCTTTTTTTGCTTGATTTTATTCATCTTTTGTTTTTTGGGGGGCAAGTTTTGAAGTTGTTAATGAAAATTCAATACAAAAATATATTTTGCTCTGGCACTACTACAACTATGTATATGTACTACTTGCCACTTGCCAAAAGGGGGTAAGGTCTGCTTTGTTTGTATATATTTCCCTTTTCTTTATTATTATAGTTGAATTGATGTGTTGAAAAGTTTTTAATTGCATATAAAAAAACAACATAAAATGAAATGAAAACTGAATTTTTCTCTTTCTTTTTTTTTCCAGTATTGCCAAAAAATCATTAAAAAGTTAAGATGCTTGCCAAAAAGTGTCGGTATCCACTATACCTTTTTACATGATACTCTTGAAAATTTTACAGCAGTATGTTTACGTTTTTTATGTTAAAATAATGTATTTTTTGGTTTATTAAGTAATTGTTGTATAAACAAATTTATGTACAAAGAAGTTTAACATGTTTTTTTGGGCAAAATATTAAAGAAAATTATATTTACGAAAAATTTATTTAGCAATATTATTGTGTATGATGTTAAAGTTGTACTATAACAACGTTAACTTGTTAAAAATTATATCCCTCATTCACAATAAGACTGGCAAATACAAAAATGATGTTTAAAGAAAAACGGCTTTAAATGTTTTTTTTCAAAATTTAAATATTTCTGAAATAACTTTTAAACAAATTACTGGGGTTTAAACATAAAGCAGGTTATTAAAAAAATTCCATGGGAATCTTAAATCAAATTGTAAAATTTTTTGTCATGCCAGTCTTGTAGTAAATAACCGATATGTACGTTTTACTTGGAATAACATAAAAAGTCGATCCTATCAATCTGTCCATTCATACAAATATAACTTTTAATATATTGTAGCGAAGTGGAAGCCTATTTAATTTTAAAAATGTTTTTAAGTATTCATATTGAATACAATAAGGTCCCAAAAAATATTAGGACTCTAAATATTATATTTTCTCAGTTATGCTAAATTTATTTTTTATTTATATGGGGGGTGCCACGCCCATCAGTATTCAATATATTTATATTGATACATAGTTTATAGTTTGAGCACTCTAACTTTTTTAATATTTCAAAACTACCAACTTTGGTACAACACCTCCACTATTTCTTGCACGGATATTTTTGGAAAAATTTGGGAACTACAGCTTTTAAACTATTACGAATTTATGACATGAGCGTGAAATTTACTAATTAGATATGAGATGAAGGTTTGCCAATTTTTTTAATGTTTATGTAGGTGTCAATGTAGATGGTGGATAATTTTGGTGCTCTAGTTGTACCAGTTTCCGAGATATATGACAGTAATTTACTAACTGAATATTAATACTTGTCAGAAAATCATGTAGTATAATACAATTTCGTAGTCTAAATACAATTTGATTGATTATGACAAAAAATATTTCTGATTTTGATGACATACCGTATTTTCAAGTTTTTAAAAAATTTTACAAAAATTTCTGATCTTTCATATGTATTAAAGTTGTAATTAAAAATAGAAACGTTAGAAACAATTTTCATCTGAAGAAATAAACAGGCAAGTAAAATAAATTAAAAATAAACGAAAAATTCAAGAACACAGTTGAATTTATAAAGAAAATAATTGATAAAGTGTATGTCTGAAATATTTATGTATTTTTCTTACAGATTTTTTGATATACCAACCAATTCTATAATATTTTTATTTTTAAATGTATTAATACTCAGTACTGTAGTCTGAAAATACCTTAAGTAGGTGTGGCATCTCGAAGGGACCTCACGTAGAGTAGATCAAGATTATTAAAGAGACTATAGAATAGTATGTTAGTAAGATTATAGGTTTTACTATTGGTTAGACAGTAGAATAATCAAGACTATAGATTAGACTACAGGCAAGACTACATACAAGATTATAGTCCAGCATATAGTCACAATAACGATCTAGACAATAGTCAAGACTATTGAGTTGAATAATAAGTTTGTTTATATATAGAGTAGACTATATGCATGACTACAAAATGGAGTAAAGATTAGACTATAGACGAACTTATAGACTAGACTATAAACTAGACTATAGACTAGACTATAGACTAGACTATAGACTAGACTATAGACTAGACTATAGACTAGACTATAGACTAGACTATAGACTAGA
>NC_060950.1:15444536-15449026 GCF_022045245.1 Lucilia cuprina
CTTAGTTTTTAGTGAAAAACTGAGATTTTTAGTGAAAAACTGAGATTTTTTCATGAAAAACTGAGTTTTTAGTAAAAAACTGAGTTTTTAGTGAAAAACTGAGTTTTTAGTGAAAAACTGAGTTTTTTAGTGAAAACCTGAGTTTTTAGTGAAAAACTGAGTTTTTAGTGAAAAACTGAATTTTCAGTGAAAAACTGAATTTTTAGTGAAAAACTGAGTTTTTAGTGAAAAATTAAGTTTTTAGTGAAAAATTGAGTTTTTAGTTAAAAACTGAATTTTTAGTGAAAAACTAAGTTTTTTAAAAATTTAATTTTTAAAACCGAGTTTTCAGTTCAAACTGAGTTTATGTTTGTGAAAAAACAAATTTTTTTGGAGAAAAACTGAGTTTTTAGTGAAAAGCTGAATATGAATGAAAAGCCGTGGTATTAGGGAACAAATTAATGTTAAATAAAGAGCCAAGATTTTAAAAGAAAATTAGTTTTTTTGTGAAAATGTATTATTTTGGTAAAAAATCTAAATTTCTTGTGAAAAAAAGAAATTTTAGAGAAATATCGCTATTTGATTAAAAAAGGTTAAATGTCCTTGAAAAACAAGATTTTAGTAAAATGTCAATATTTTGGTTAAACTAATGATAGCAATAATTTCTGTTCTAAAATTAATCACTGTTTTCCATTAAAAAATCGCAGTCGTAAGTTTTCATCTGCATGTCTTTTTTCTCTAACTATCTGTCCGACCGTCTCTCTGTCTGTGTATATATATTTGTTTTTCATTTTTTTTTCATTGGACATGTCATTGTCAACAAGCACTTAGCGTTTTGTTGTTTTCATGCTTACGGTCAACGTAACCGTCATCATCATCAGCATCATGAACAATATCGACAACGTCATCGTTATTGTCATCTACATGCTGAAGCCAAATAAACGATTTAATGTTTGTACAGCAGAAGTACATATTTCTAACAAAAGCCTGAAGTGGTTTCGTCTCGGGTTTTAGGCTAACGATAATAATAGAAAAATACTCGAATACTATCTATTTTTGTAAAGATTTGTTTTTTTTTTTTTGGTATTGGATTTGAAGCAGTCAATGTACGACCAGAGAAAACACAAAAACAAAATTGAACTTTTTTTAGAAGCAAGCTAAAGGCAAAGTAATTATGTTAATAAATCTGATACCGTTAAAATTGCATTTGCATTTAAGAAACATAAATAAATGATTAAGGTAATATAAGATCGGCATAATTAAATAGCAGAAAGAGTTTCTTCTTTAAATAGGGTAAGAAATTTAGGTAACAGAAAAAAATTAAAAGCGTTAAGAAATTTTCCTTGAAACAGACTGTGAATGAGTTAAGAATTTAACAAAAATGAATTTTCGACCAGACTATGGAAATGAGAATAGACGAGCCTATTCTTTAGACAATTAGCCAGTACATGGACCGCACTATAGACAAATATTTAGACGAGTGTAAAAACCAGACTACAAGTCAAACTATGGAACAGTCGGTTGACCAGACTGTAGAGTAGTCTGTAGATTAGATTGTGAAGCAGGCTTAACTTAACTTGGACTAGAAGTGAAGCAGGCTTAACTTAACTATGGACTAGACTGTAGGCTAATCTATAGGACAGATTATAGATCAGACTTAATACATGAGCAATGTATAAAACAAACTTTAGCCAAAATCTGAATCAGACATTAGAGCTCAAGCAATATGAAGGTTTTTTGTTCAGACTATGGAACATAATATAGAACATACAATAAACAAGACTATATATCAGTTAATAGTCAAGACCGTAGTCTAGACTATAAAACTGACAATAGACCAGACTATAGTCTAGTATAAAAACTAATCTATATACCAGACTATAGGCCGATATAGGCCAATGAAAACAATTGTTAAGGAATGCACAATAAGCGTGATGGTAGCCTAGATGTATTATTATACCCTACACTACTATAGTGGGGAGGGTAGTATGTGTTTCTTCTGATGTTTGTAACACCCACAAATTTTGCTCCTATACCCACTTAAACTGCCCAGAAACACTTTTTGATTTAGCTATGTCCGTCAGTCTATCTGTATGTGCGTCTACTTAAAACTTGTGCGCACACTACAATTTGCATTATTCAAGATGATTTGATGGAATTTGGCACATGCTCTTCTTCCCAAGAACGAAATCTATTGAAAATGGTTTCAAACGGTTCACTATTTCGCATTGATTTCATAATTATGTTAAATGTTTTAGTATTTCAACAAAATTAGGCAAAACTTAGTTTAATAGAAGTTTTAATGACTCTCCCAATTTTTGCAATGATTGGGCACCCAAATTCACACTCTTCTTCAGAAAATTATTTGAAGGACAAAAGTCACTTATAAACACTAATAGGATGATGGAATTCTAGAAAAATAACTTTAATGTAAATTTTCTAATATTTTTAAAATCAAATTAAATACTTTATTTTTTAAAATAATCCACTTTTTTAACATAGTCTCTGGTTTAGGTTACCACATGGTCGGCCATGCCCCACTAAATATTCATACTTGTTTATTTTAAATTACTTTTAAATTAAGTATAGTCCAGACCAGAGAGTGTAAGATACATGAGACTATGAATCAGAATATAGACAACATCATATATAGAACTATAGTCCTGACTATGCTTCCAGACTGCAGATAGCAGACTACACACTAGCATTTACATTATTTTACAGAATATGTAAAAGTCAATTTAATAATGGTTTATATTTATTTGTATTTTATTAAATTTAAATCTAGAATTAAAAAAAAAGAAAAACTTTTTATATTTATTTTGTATTAAGAATTTTGTTCATATTTGCCGTTACAAAACATTTTCACTCAATTTAACAAAATTATAAAAGAAAATTTTATTAATATTTAATGCATACAATTTTATTTACGAAATAACAATAAAGAAATGTAGTTATAGTAGTATAAAATAAAATTAAATTTTATTTTAATTTGGCTATAAAATATAACATTTATGAAAATATATGCATATGTCGACATTATACGCACTTACATACATACTGATACATTGGATATGAGGTTATACGAAAACGTATATGTATATTAGGGTGTCCCTATATAATGACAGCTAAAAATATTCTGTTAAACAAATATATATTTTACATTTGATTTTTTTTTTAATTTTCTATATTTGCTACCCTAATGTTCATAAATAAATATATAATATATAAATATGTACATATGTATTTATACACAAAATTTGCATATTTTTCATATGCCCACATACATCTTGATAATGCAACAAAAACAAACACTTAGTACATACAGACTTTCTCATTTACACTTTTATAAAATTATTTCTATACATAGATGAATCCTTGTACTTCCGGGTGCTTGACCCTAATTGAGTCTATAAACCAATTTGTTATAAAATTTGCATTGTAAATATATTTTTAATATGTGCGTGTCAAAAAATAATAGTTCTCCTACATTAAGCCCTGAAAGAGTTACTACTTGCAGGCTTCACACTGAATAACCTAAAAAAACTAAAGTTTTGATTCACTTTTCCTTGACATAATATGAGAAAAAATGCGAACAATTAGTTTTCTTCAAGCTTTAAGAAAAAAGTACATTTGATAACTTAAAAACTATACAAACAAAAGAAAAATTAAAAAGTAACGAACAAGGATACCAAAAATCCTTAAAAAAACTACCGATAACACACATACTCCTCGCATACAAATGTATATAAATAAATATGCATAAAAATACGTGTAAATTGCATCACATTTATGTGTGAAAATACATCTGTAAATATGTAAATTGTATGCATGTATATAGTTGTAGGTGATAAATGTATATGGATGTGGAGTTTTCATAATTTTTTTTATTGTTATTTTATAAAAGTGTTGACTATTTTAAATAGCAACCTCATCTGTCATACAGTTTAACAAGTGTGTAAGCAATTCATTTACTACGCCAACTACTACTCAAACATATCCTTTACAGTTATATGCATATACATACATACATATGTAAAGATACACATATGTATGTATATATTTGTATTTTCGTATGCAGTTTAAATGTTCATTTTAGTGTCACAAGCATCAAAATTTATAGGACATAAGGGTGTAGTTGAGCTTTTCAGAATTAATATTAAAAATTTTCAATTAAGTATTTCATTGAAACAAATCTGACATATACAATATGTATATAATCACTATGCAGAGGTGAAAATGTATGATTTTATTTTTATACGGTAAGTATGTTGTGTAGTGTAAAGTGCTGTCTAGTCTCGTGTAATATAATCTAAATAGTCCATAATCTAGTATATGGACTACAGCCTAGTCTATAGTGAAAAATATAGTCCAGTCTACAGTGAAGACTAGTCCAGTCTAAGGTAGTCTATAGTCTAGTCTATAGTATAGTCTATAGTCTAGTCTATAGTCTAGTCTATAGTCTAGTCTATAGTCTAGTCTATAGTCTAGTCTATAGTCTAGTCTATAGT
>NC_060950.1:15449126-15451430 GCF_022045245.1 Lucilia cuprina
AGACTATAGACTAGACTATAGACTAGACTATAGACTAGACTATAGACTAGACTATAGACTAGACTATAGACTAGACTATAGACTAGACTATAGACTAGAATATATACTCAGCTATAGACTATACACTAGTCTATAGATAAACATTCAATGACTTAGGTATACACAGTATAAATACACACATATGTACTTTAGTGTATTCGTGTGTAAGTACACCATTATGTGGCATAAAGGAAGATAATATTTACCCAATTAATAAAACGACGAGGGTATACAAATGCCAGAATTTCTAAAAAAATAGTTTTATAGTTCATTTTGGATTGAACTATAGATGATAAAAAACCCTAGTCTATAGACTATTAACTAGAGTTTGAAATAGACTATTGACTAGACTACACTATGCTAGACTAGATCATATACTAGACTATCGATTAGACTATAGACTACATCATAAACTAGTCTATTGACTAGAGTGTAGACCACATTATACTACAGTATAGACTATAATACAGATTTGATTATGGACTATAATATAGACTAGACTATGGACTATGCTAAAGACTAGACGATCGACTAGACTATAGACTATACTATAGACTAGACTATAAACTAGACTATAGACTAGACGACAGACTAGACTATAAATTAGACTATAAACTAGACCATACTATAGACTAGAATATATACTAAGCTATATACTATATACTATAAACTTGTCTATAGACTAGACTTTAGACTAGACTATAAATTATACTATAGACTGGAGTATTGACTATAATATAGAGTGGACTATAGGATTGACTTGTCTACAGATTACATTATAGACTTTCCACTATAAACTAGACTACTAGACTTTAGACTAGACTGTAGGCTAGACTTTGGTCTAGAGTATAGACTTGACCATTGGCTAAACTATAAGCTATAGCATAGTCTATCGTCTAGTCTATTGTCTAGTGAACAGTAGATCGAATTAATATGCTTGATAAAAATCTTTCATTATACTTTAAATATTAACTGGGCACACTACACAAACCAAGTACAGTGAAATGCATCAGACACAACATACCTTTGTCGTACAAATGTATATAGTGGTGTATTTGTGCTGGTGCCATGGTTCGCTATATACAACAAAAAAACTTTATAAAAAGGAAACAGGAAACTCATTATATGATGAACGATACCAGAAGTGGTCTTTAATTACAGAGGCTGTAATTTATTAAGAACTTAGAAAAGTCAAGGTGAGCACGAGTATCTGAACGTACAAGTACTATAGTTTACTTTCCAGCAAACCCGTACAAAACTGTTAAGAAATCTTATATTTTTACAACGCCAACAGACTGCATGGTAAAAATAACCCAAGCAAAAAAAAACAGCAACAAAAAATTTTAAAAATAAGGAGGAAAATGTTGTAATTAAAGACAAGTAAGTAAGACATACTTAAAAAAGGATGATGCTACACGACTAGCTTGGCATACAGCATAAATCCTTTAAGACTTAAAGAATTTAATGTTGAGTAATAACACAAAATTAAGGTTTAAATATTGTTAATTGAGAAATATAATTAACGTAATGATAATTTAATTTTTATATTCATTAGATTTCTCCTTTTCATGGTTTTTACATTTTGGCTTTATAATGTTTTAAATTTGCCACAATTAATTTGGTTGACAAAGATTTCGCCTTTTTTGTTGAAAAAATAATAATTTGTTAATCTTAGTATTGTCATGTTTATGTTAAGAAATTTTAATTTGTTATTGACTTATTTAATGCCAAATATCCATAAAACTTAATTATTTAATTTTCTAAACAATATTTGTTATTTATATTGCTTTTCCTCAAATAAACTTTACTTTCCATGAATGTATAAAAAATATGGCATGTTTAAATGTTATTAGTTAGTTTAACTGAAATCAGTTTAACAACTTAGTTTTATTTATCTTTTTCTTGTTTTAATAGAAAAACTTTTAGTTGATGTAAAGCACATACAATGTATGTAAGTATATACATGAAGGCAATAGGGTTGAATTCAAAAATTATTTAAATATTTAATATCAGTTCAATTTGTAGTATTTCGAGACACAGACATCTCAAATACAAGACTATATATAAGACAATAAACAGACTATAGACTAGACTATAGACAAGACTATAGAATAGACTAGACTATAGACAAGACTATAGAATAGACAAGACTATAGAATAGACTAGACTATAGACTAGACTATAGACTAGACTATAGACTAGACTATAGACTAGACTATAGACTAGACTATCGACTAGACTATCGACTAGACTATAGACTAGACT
>NC_060950.1:15451530-15456780 GCF_022045245.1 Lucilia cuprina
TAGACTATAGACTAGACTATAGACTAGACTATAGACTAGACTATAGACTAGACTATAGACTAGACTATAGACTAGACTATAGACTAGACTATAGACTAGACAATTGCCAAGACTATTGACGAGATTATAGACTAGTCTATAGTCATGACTAGTAAAGACTCTAAACTAAACTATAGTCGAGACTATAGACTAGAATAGTGACTATATCATCAATAGGTCTTAGTCATAAATAAGACATATATCAAGACTATCTCTAGTCAAAACTACAGTAGTCAATGCTATACCATGTTTAAGACTACAGTCGGTACTGTAGGCCAGACTTTATTCAAGATAAAAAATTAACTTAAAGTAAAACTTTAAAGAAAACTCGCTTATTTTGTTGAAAGAAAGTGGAAAACAAAATTTAAAGTACAACACTAAGTACTAGTTTTTTTTCAGCCAATTTGTTGTTTCTGTTATTTAACTACCTTTTTTGCTTTGATACTTACCCATAGTTTAGAGTGACTTGAGGCTTTTTCTAAAATGTTTTACTCGTTCTTTCTCAATTTCATTACAGTTTGGTTGGTTGGTTTCTGTGTTGACTTAAGTAAACAAATTTTTCAGCTTAACAACTTTTTAAGTAGATTTTCATAAGAGAACAACCAACCTCTTTTTCTTACATTTGTTTTCTTTTTCTTAGTTGTACATCATCTGCCTCTACTCTGCTTGTATTGAAAGTGTTAAAATGCTAAATGATTTTACACACAACAATTTTATATTACGTTTAAAATTTCGTTTGTTATTTTCTTTGTTTATTTTTGAGGCATCATAAACAATTTAGTTGTTTAAATTTATTTCAGTCAAACAATTAAGTACAAATACAACTACAACTAGTATGGCGGAAAAGAAAACAGAATAATTAATAAGACTGGGGAAATGTGTGTATGTTTTTTTTTTAGGAGTGGTTTGAATTGTAGTTTCTTAAGCAAACACTTTTGTAACTAATGTTTTTAGAGAGTTAACTTTTTGTTAAATATTTAGTTAAGCCCTTAGGGGGAAGGTAAAAAAATTTAAAGAGCAGGAGTGTATTTTTTAAAGCATATTCCCTTTCACATGTACCTTTTGAAAGAGAAGGAAATGTCGATTTTAGAAACAAGAGAATATTTTATTTATATATCGATGACAATAGACGCGATAGTGTTCTGAGTGTATATCTAGTTATTATTTGTCAGGATCGGTAATAGGCTGTAAGATTAATAAGAAACCCTTGTCCAAAATATATTTATTGACAACATTTTATGATTTTAAACTTAGCCATTTTTCTTTGGTATGAAATAGTCAATTCGGTATTTGATAACAACAATCATCACAATATAAAATTCATTAATGTCTTGATAACACATTTATGTTTTTCCATTTTTATAATAACTTTTTCTATTCTACCTATAATACCTTAGGGACTAGCAACTAATCATTAATTCAAGTATGACTTTCCCACTTAATTTTATTATCCAAATTTCCTTATTTGTTAAAATAATTAACGTGCTGGCACCAATACTCCGTTTCCGAAAACGGCGAAACAAACATTAAAGTTAAATAATTATGATGGTTAATGGTTTATTGTCCCTTCTGGTCTAAAAGCAGACAATTAACAAGTTCTTTAATTTCGTTTGTATTTAGTGCACTGTCATAAAACGGGGAGTTATATAGATAAGCAAAACAAAAAAATTAATTAGTATTTATTTTTATCGTTGTTATTGAAAAAGTTTCTAAGTTTTTTCTACAAATAAATTTTTCCTAAACACGCCACCACAACTTCTACAAATCAAACTAAATCATTAAAACCAATGTACAAAGTGAAGTAAATGGTATTTCACTATAATTCCTTACATTAGTTGTTGGACTCTTTTTTGTAATCAGTAGAATTTGTGCGTGAATTCATGTTAAAATTTGACTCAACGTTTTGTGGTTTTCTCAGTTTATTATTCCTATTTGTTTGAAGTAAAAGTATAATCTTTTTGATGTTATAACAAGTCATGCGATTTCAACCAAACAATTTTGGTTTAATTAATTAACCATAGATTTATTGACTTCTGAAAAGTGTATCAATATCTATAGAAACCAATAAAAAGCTTAAATATTGCCTTATACGAGGGTGGTTTTATAAGTATGAATCAGTCAAAAATATAGTTTATTGTCCACTCTAGAGGTATCGTGTCTAGTTTAGTCTATAGTCTAAAGTCTAGTGTATAGTCTAGTCTACAGTCTAGTCTATAGTCTATTAAATATAAAGTGTAGTCTAGTCCATAGTCTAGTCTATAGTCTAGTCTGTAGTCTAGTCTTCAGTCTAGTCTTTAGTCTAGTTTTTAGTCTAGTCTATAGTCTAGTCTAGTCTAGTCTATAAACTAGTTAATAGACTAGTCTATAGTCTAGTCTATAGTCTAGTCTATAATCTAAAGTCTAGTCTATAGTCTAGTCTATAGTCTATTGTCTAGTCTATAGTCTATAGTCTATAGTCTATAGTCTAGTCTATAGTCTATAGTCTAGTCTATAGTCTAGTCTAGACTATAGTCTATAGTCTAGTCTATAGTCTAGTCTATAGTCTAGTCTATAGTCTAGTCTATAGTCTAGTCTATAGTCTAGTCTATAGTCTAGTCTATAGTGTAGTCTATAGTCTAGTCTATAGTGACCTACCCTCTAGTATATAGACTAGTTTATGATGTAGTCTATAGTCTAATCGATAGTCTAGTATATGGTCTAGTCTAAAGTCTAGTCTAGTCAATAGTCTATAGACTAGGGTTTTTTATCATCTGTAGTTCAATCTAGAATTAAATATAAAATAAATTTTTTAGAAAACTTGGCATTTTTTACCCTCGTCGTTTTATTGATTGGGTTAATGTTGTCTTTCTTTATGCCACACAATGGTGTACTTACACACGTATACACTAAAGTACTTATGTGTGTATTTATACTGTATATACCTGAGACATTGAATGTTTATGTGTTGGCGAAAAAAACCAAAAAGACCTGCTACCAACCTTGGCTTTTGTTTTTATTACTACTGCCAAGTGACAAGAATTTGTTTTAAAGAAAATTCATTTCATACTGTTTGTAGGCTTTAAATTTACATCTGTTTAGATATTTAAAAACTGATATGTCTTTTGAGTTTTGTGCATAAGTTTAGATTATGACTTAAACGGTCATTAGTTTTGCATCTTAAAAAATATGTTTCTATAGTCCGCAGGAATTTGTTGTTTAGTTGAATTGAAGAGTAACGAATTTAATTCAAAGAATACACACCTCTAGATATATACATATGTGTATAAAATCGGCAGTACAATGGTGTCGTTGAATTATTGTTTTTTTGATTTTAATTGTATAAATTTTACACTTAAAATGTTTGTTGAAAAATAACATTTGTTTAAAAACAACATATTTTAAAGTGTTTCTTCGAAAAGGTGAAATCTTTTTGTGGGAGTTTGCACAAGGGAAAATATGTTACTCATTGTATTAAATATCATGTCTTAAGAATGCTTTGTAATTGTCATCAAATGTTACGTAGCATTTTACTATGAATGAAATAATATTAAAAAAGTAGAATTAATTTGTTTAAAAGCTTAAGCTTAAAACAAGAAATTTTAGATTTAGAGAAGATCATGAATTGCAGCAGCGGGACTTAGAATGGAGATCTAAAATCTAATTAACTAACTAACTACTTTTATTTAACTTTTATATTAAACATTGGGAAATCCCTTAAAATAATTCCAATGATATCGAAAGCCATAATACCATAATTTTAAATAAACACAATGAAAGAAGACATTTATTTAAATGCAATAATACTTTATTTTATCCATCACAAGCTAAATCTCACAAACCCCATAATATCCCGTCGACTGTCAATGCAGTGTTGTAGGGCATAAAATATTATTATGTTTTTTTTTCACATATTTTAATGCATCGCAGGTTAAATGAAAATGTTATTACATTTGCCCGCCACTTAGAGAGTGTCGGAAATTGAATTTATATCCATGTTTTTCCCTTTGTGTGCGTTTATTTGTGTATTTCTGTGTTTAACCCAAAGGATGCATTGCATTCATTTTCATTTCATGCCACAATGCTTTGTGTTTGTGTTAAAATGTACATTTGCAGGAGTAAAATGTGTATGTGATAACTGTGCATGAGTTTGATTTCCGTAAGCTAGAAAGGATGGGGAGAGTTTTGTAAAGCGAAAAAACCCAACCAACTAACTAACAGGGGGAGGAAGGACTATAATGGGCGCAATATGCAAGTGTACAACTGAGATTTGTTTGTGACATTAAATGTTAGCTGCTGCTGCCGCCGAGTACGGGTGATGTATGAAGGTGACAGTGCAGCAATTTTTGCCTAAAGGATTGTTCATTTGTTTGTCGCGCTCTGGTAAGTGCAATGAATGTGTATATATGTGTTTTTCGCACACCATATGTTATTTTACGCCATAATACTTAATATAATTTAAGTGACTTTTCCTTTGTATATATTCTCCTTTTTACGACTACGATTACGTGTAGACGATGGAATCTTTTGTTTTTGCTCAGAACTAGCATGAGGTAAAAAATTTCCATATTGTTTATGCTGTAAAAGAAAATGTTTATTTAATTTGTATAAATTTATCTTTCAGTTTAAAATGTACAAACTCATACTTGAACAAAAAAATATTTTGATGTTTTGGCTAAAGTTATTGTACATGATTCTAACAATAGCGGAAATTTGGTTAAATATTCATCCGTTTTTCAAATTTTTTCATAAGTATGTAAACTTTTTCATAACGAGAACACATAAAAACTTTATAGTTAAGTCTATACACTTCCGCTTTTTATGATGAAGAATCATGTACATAAATGCCATGAAATTATGTTCCACGAAGTTTGAATGAGAGACAGTTAGGTTTGTGTCTCTACCACATAAGCGTATTGTCATATTTGAAACCATAAACTAATTTTCTGACATATCCGCTTCCGTTTCATATACATATACATCCAAATGATTGCTAGTAAAAACTTTTTGACATTATCACACATACAATCATCTACAGAGAGCACAGTTATTAATATGACATATTCTTATATGTATGTAAATGTGTGCATTGGCTGCAACAATTACTAAATACTCTAATACCTCTACTAAAATGTTCATGTCATTATCTCTTATATGGCAGCGATGGAATTTTAGAAACAAACAGGGGTAAGGTAATCAGTTCTAGCAAATGTTATAATATAACTTAGGTTAGGT
>NC_060950.1:15456880-15458572 GCF_022045245.1 Lucilia cuprina
AACTAGAACTGAACTAGAACTGAACTAGAACTGAACTAGAACTGAACTAGAACTGAACTAGAACTGAACTAGAACTGAACTAGAACTGAACAAGAACAGAACTAAAACTGAACAAGGACTGAACTAGAACTGAAAAATATGAATATGCATCTATTTTTTAAAATTTGGAGTGTTTATAATAAGTAATAGCAGTAATTTAAGGCATACCAAATGTGTAACTCGTCAAATCTAAATATATAATCACGCCATAAAATAGTGAATTTTTTGCAATCTTAAGTAAAACAAACTAAATAAAAATAAAATCAATAAACAAATTACAAAAACAATTTAATTTGGCAATTTCAACATGTAAATACTTCTAGTGACATTTAGTTAATTTAAATCAAACCAAAAATAAAGCATTAATCACGAAACAATTTAATGGGTCAACTAGAACTAAAAAGAAAAAATAAAATAAAGAGTTGACTATAAAAATAAACGAATTGCTTAAAAATCTAGTTCATGACATGATAATGATGTTCATCAAACGCATTGAAACATTATCATTAGATTATCGTGAATTGCATAATTATGTAGAGTTTTATGTCTTGTTAAGAGGCAACGTTTAACATACAAAATTTGACAGATGTCATAAAATAGCATAATATTGCAAACAAAAATTTATAGGAAGACGTACAGATACATTGAAACGTAAAAAAAACTTAAACAAGTGATAAGAAAAAACAGCATGCAATAAAATATTTACAATAACAAATGAAATAGATTTTTTATTTTTTTAATATATAACTAATACTCACATAAACTTTTACCAACACACAAGAAAATGTTTTGTCGTTGAGAAATATCTACACTGTATGTGTGTAAAATATATAATAGTTAATGTAACGTAATGTAAGACAGAAAGACAGATCACTATTAAGAAAGCTGACGATTCTAACCAAATGACACAGTACAATAGATTTTAAAATTTAATTAATTTCTTTTAGATTTTCCAAAAAGCACCAAAAGACACACACAAAGTTTAAAAATGTTGTAATTATTAATTAACTATTTTTTTCAGGTTTAAATTTAAGCACAATTATCTTTTTTAAATTATTTAAGAACCTCTTTTAAAGTTTGTTAATTTTTTTGGTAATACCAGACGCACAAAAACACCACAAGTTTTTTTTCTAAACTTAAATTATAACTTTTTTTGCTCAAATAACGTACAATAAATAATACAGATTTTATGTGCAAAATATATATATATATATATATATATAAAGATTTTGACGTATAATAAGACCACCACCACAAATTAACGAGGAGCAAGAAAAAAGACGCAAGAATATAAAAGTACGAACAAAAACGTTTAGAAACCTTATCAAGACAAGAGACTCTGACAAACTGAATAAATGGTCAAATAATTGTGATGAGTATTTTTTTATTTAGTGTCTGTCTATTTGATTTTTTTATTTTATTTAACAATAAAAGTAGCAGTATGTTTAATTTTTCAAGGCGTTTGTTACATATTTAACTTATGGCACGTTTAGAACCTACGCATAGGTACAATTTGAATTGAACTATAACTGAACTAGAACTTATCTAGAACTGAACTAGAACTGAAGTAGAACTGAACTAGAACTGAACTAGAACTGATCTAGAACTGAACTAGAACTGAACTAGAACTGAACTAGAACTGAACTAGAACTG
>NC_060950.1:15458672-15459380 GCF_022045245.1 Lucilia cuprina
TTCTAGTTCAGTTCTAGTTCAGTTCTAGTTCAGTTCTAGTTCAGTTCTAGTTCAGTTCTAGTTCAGTTCTAGTTCAGTTCTAGTTCTAGTTCAGTTCTAGTTCAGTTAAAAAATATTGAAAATTTAAAAAAAAAAGTTATTAAATAAAATTTTATATTAAAAAATGAAAAATTTTAATGTTTAAAATGTGATAAATATCAAAAATTGGAACAAAGTTATTTAAAAAATATATACAATTTTAAATAAATTAAATTGTTTATAAAAAATAAAAATTTTAAATATTAAAGTATTAAAATTTAAGCAAAAAGTAAAACTATTAAAAAATTTCACCAATTTAAAGAAAATTCGTTTAGTAATTAAAGAAAAATGAAAAAAAATATACAATAATTTAACAATAAAATTTAGCAAAAATTTAAACAAAAATAAGCAATCAACATGAAATTTTAAACCTAAATAATGTTAAAAGAAATCAAATAAACATAAATAAGATTTTAACAAAATTCCTATAAATTTTCTTCAAAATTTACGAATGGATTCTGGAAAATATAAGGAATGCGGGAGAAAACAGTCTAGTTCAGTTCTAGTAAGATCTAGTTCTATTCTATTTAAGTTCTAGTTTAGTTCTAGTTCAGTTCTAGTTCAGTTCTAGTTCAGTTCTAGTTCAGTTCTAGTTCAGTTCTAGTTCAGTTCTAGTTCAGTTCTAGTTCA
>NC_060950.1:15459749-15480621 GCF_022045245.1 Lucilia cuprina
AGTTCTAGTTCAGTTCTAGTTCAGTTCTAGTTCAGTTCTAGTTCAGTTCTAGTTCAGTTCTAGTTCAGTTCTAGTTCAGTTCTAGTTCAGTTCTAGTTCAGTTATAAATCAGTTATAGTTTAGTTCTAGTTCAGTTCTAGTTTAGTTTTAGTTCCTGAATTATTTTATTAAAATTTATAAAGCAATTAAGGGTTAATATTTTTTAATCATCTATTCATCGATTTAAAAATTTAAACAAAATGTGTTTATTATGAAATATTTCAAAATATTTTTTTATTATTATTATTTTTTAACAAATATGAACAAAATTTATAATTAAAACGATATTAGTTATAAGATTTTTATATAAAACTAAATTTTAAGTGTTATTGTTTAAGAAGAAGTCGTAAATGTGTGTAAATTTTTTTGCGAAAAAATATTGCAAAATTTAAAAGTACAGTTTTTTGTAAATAAAAAATTTGAATAAAATTTAAAATAAAAAATTTACATAAAAATAGAAAAATTAATGAAAACATTTTGGCTGGAAAATAAGGTAAGTGTTTCATTTAAGAAATTTATTAACATGTAAATTCTTTAAACCAAATCGCCACTAAGTTACATGCATAAATACTGTTAAAGTTTTTCTTTAAGTGCTTTCAACAAATTTTATTTTTGTATATAATACTTGGAGTTTTGAAACCTTTTCTCAACTTCCATTTTATGACGCTTAAAAAAAATTTAAAACCCAAATCTATTCTTGTTAGCTTGTGATGGAAAAGCCACTATTACTAATAGCATGTCACTTTGGCGCGTATGTGATCATAAAATAGCGTTTAAAGTACACAGCAAATACAACCATAGAAACACATTTACATTCAGGATAAAAATATTTGCCAGTACCCAAAAGTTCTGGGACCTAGTTATGTGGCAAAATAGTTTTCTTTTCCCTTCACACAGAAATTATTTGAAAATATGTGTTAAATTATTATCAAATTTGGTCACAAATATTTTTGGTCAGGTTTGAACCAATTATAGATGTTTTGCAATTGTTTTGACAAATAGCATTAATAACTTTAAAACTGCAGGGTTTAAAGACATTGTTAAAAACAATGTTTGAAATTTTAAATTTTCTATGAAAAACAGTGAATCCAAGATAAAAGGGAGAGTTAAAAATTAAATTATGGGTTATAAAAATTTTAATATTCTTAAAAATTTAAGTTCAGATCTAATATTGAACTTCAGGTTTTATAGTAAATAGGACAACTTTAAAACAAGCTTTTCCTAAAAATTTCTTAATAAATTTTATTTTTTTCATAAAACTGAAAGTTTTATTTAATAATTTTCTAACTGTCCCACTGTTTGCTTCTATGCACTACTTTTATACTTTTATTTCTCGTTGCTAGTTTTCCTGTTAGCACCCTACACGATGTCAATAGATTGCAGCTTCTGAACAGCAAACTTGTGACAAAAATATCATTAATAGATTAGTTTACGATAAAGTTCTCTTTTTGTTTTATGATAAAATATTATAATCCTAATTTTAAGAAATATATTTGATAAAATATTTGTGTTTTCATACAATTTCTTCTGAGTCGTCTTATTCCCTTTCATTTCTAGTTATAGTTTGCTTAATTTCACATCATTATAGAGAATGCAAATGCAAAGGGCGAGAGATAGTGAGAGGAGGGTTCACTATGTCCTTTCATAGTTTTCACATACATCAGACGTGGAAATGTTTGTACTATTGTACTTTTGATTAGAGAGTCTCTTGGGTATTTTAAGGACTTGTATTAAAAATATTCCATAAATTACACCAAAAGACTAACTAGTCTTATAGATCACTAACTAGTAGACTAATTAACAGACCAGTCAAAAACATATTAAGTAGAGAATTGAATAGATTAATTTAAAAAAAAAAACTAGTCAATAGACTAGACAGTGAACAAGTCGAAAGCCTAGTCAGTAGGCGTGTCAATAGACATGTCAGTAGACATCCATTGACTAGCCAATATAGATAGATAATGAGTAGTCTAGTTAATGGGGTAGTCAACTAATAAGTCACTAGGAGTACGATGTACTTCTACTAGTACAGTGACCAGAAAATAGATTAGTCAATTGACCAGACAATAGTTTAGTCAAAAGGCCAGTCAGTGCACTATTCAATGGAATGAACGAAACATTAGTCAATAGATAAGTCAATGGCCAAGCCAGTAGATCAGTCAATACAAAATTCAGTGGACTAAACAAAAGACTAATCACAAGAAAAGTCAATGAACTAGTTAATGCACCAGTCGGGTGACTATTCAATAGACTATTGAAAGGACTAAACAATATACCAGTTAATGGACTATACAATAGGCTAGTCCCAAGAAGTGCCAATAGATTAGTCAATAGATTATATAATGGTCTAGTCAATATACTAGTCAATAGACTAATCAATAGGCTAGTCGATAGACTAATAAGTAGCCATGACAACAAACTAGTAAGTGGACTAATCAATACAATAAAAAGTAAACATGACAATAGACTTGACAGTAACGCTAACCACAAGTCATCAATAGGTTAGTCACTAAAAGTGTCAATAGACTAGATAACAGATTATTCGCTAGAAGAGTCAATAGAGCAGTCAATGGACTAGTCAATAGACTAGTCAATAGACTAGGCAATATACTAGTCCATTTACTAGGAAATGGACTGGTCACTAGAAGTGTAAAAAGGCTAGTCAATGACCTAGTCAACAGACTTGGTATTGGTCTAGTGAATATATTGTTCAATAGATTATTCAGTGCCGCTAGTCAATAGACAATATACTACTTAATAGTCTAGTCCAGAGATTAGTTAGTAGATGTAAAAAAGCCCCAATGTCTCCTTAGGAAAAAACGTAGAAAATATTTAAAAACATCAATTTTCCATTCCTGACATCTCTATTAAATGCAGATTGCATGTGGAGACTTTTTAGGCTGTCATTTTTACCACAAGCATTGGTTGCATAAACTTTATACGCAACATTATAAATGTTTATGTTGTCTATCCCTCTACATACATATACATATGTATGCATTTAGTTTGTGCACTATTTGGTCTTACAGTCATTGCTTTATATAATAGGGTATCACCCTGCTACTAACGAGAACATTTTAAATTGCACTTTAGTAACGAATCAATGTTTTTATATATATTAAAAAAAAGCAATTATTAAAACAAATGTATTTATGTAAACAAAAAAAATAATTACGAATTTATAGCGTAAATTCTAAATTTCAGTGTTTTTGTATATTAAATCGCTAAATTGTCTATACTTTCAATAGTAAATTCTAAAGAACCTTCAATGCGTCTCTATTCTGCGTTAAGTCGTATATGCGTGTATTTATGTTTGATCCTTTACAAGTTCATAGCAGACACTAATAAACAGGACATAGACTTGTCATTTCATTTCTTCTATGTACTTAGTTATTTGTTGTTAATGTTGTAGTTACCGTTAATGTTGCTGCAGGCACTATCGTAGTCAAGAATTTACCACGAACTTAAATGCAGAAAAGGATTAAAATGTTTCATTAAGCCATTAACTGCTTAACAATTGTATGAGACTTTTGAAAAAGGAAAACATGAATGATGGCCTTACAAGTACTTGTTTTCGAAAGTATATATGTGTATGTAAATGGCTGGGTGATTATCAGAATAAAGCAGTTTTTATTGGAAAATCGATTCTTCTGAATACAAAGCAAAGCTTCAGTTAAATTTTGTAAAATACTTCAAAAGTATAATACCTAATTTATTAATATATTAAAATTTTACAATGTATCACAAGTAAATGTAATATACTGATTTTGCATTTTTGTGATAAGTACTTTTCACAAATTTATAAATTCCCTTATTCATAAAAATTTATTTTTACCTAAAACCAAATAATTTATTAACATTGGTAAACCATACAAAATTATTCGTTTACCTCTTTTTTATACATTAATCTAAAAAAAATCTAATAACAATTAAATCCTTTCTGATTAATCGCTGAAGTGGGAAATAAAACTAACAACCTTAGCAATTTTTTAATTCTTTTTCTCAAACTCAGCACTTGTTTGGCGTTCTTCTGTTAATCTGTTACATCAACATGTTCTTTAAAATACTGAATGTTTGCTGTTTTTTTTTGGAATTCATTTCTTAAAACCTTTTTGGGAATTTCATTTAGTTTTTTTCTTGTTTTATTTTTGCTGTAACATTTTTTATGTTTTGCTTGTTAAAGCAAATTTAAAACTCTTTTTCGCCTTTCCGTGTTTTTTTGTGGAATATATACGAAAACAGCAATCGGCAGTGCCGACTTTGGTACACCTTTAATAGTAACATTGAATATCAAAAATTATTTCAGTTTTAGTTAATTTCTAGTTCAGATCTAATTTAGATCTAGTTCTAGTTCAGTTCTAGTTTAGTTCTAGTTTAGTTCTAGTTCAGTTCTAGTTCAGTTCTAGTTCAGTTCTAGTTCAGTTCTAGTTCAGTTCTAGTTCAGTTCTAGTTCAGTTCTAGTTCAGTTCTAGTTCAGTTCTAGTTCAGTTCTAGTTCAGTTCTAGTTCAGTTCTGGTTCAGTTCTAGTTCAGTTCTAGTTCAGTTTTAGTTCAGTTCTAGTTCAGTTCTAGTTCAGTTCTAGTTCAGTTCTAAATCAATTCTAGTATAGTTTTAGTTCTGTACTATTTCTGTTTCAGTAGACCTGTAGGTATTTCATTTTCTGTTTTTATTAGTGTTTGCGTGGTTGAACTTTTAAATCATCACTGCTCGTGTTGGTCGTACCTTTAGCTAAAGCTGGAAGCGGCTGCGTTGGTAATGTTTTTGGCAAATTATTTTTTTGTGCACCCTCAGTTTTTTCAGCTTTGAAGCACAGTGGTTATTTTAAAAAAGGTTATATTAGATATATTTTATTGCAGCTGAAAATTACTTAAAATAATCACAATATTATTTTGGTCATCCTTGGTGAATCAGTGAAATTATTTTCAGTTTAATTTTTGTTCTTCTGTTTAACACGTATTTTTTTTCTAACATCATTTTTAATCTATTACTTCTAATTCTACATGGAATTTTATTTTGAAGTAATTATATATGGCAATACACAGTTTCATTTGATTGATCTTAAACTATGGTAACCTTTTCAATCACAGTCCGTTGAAGCTGAGACTATATAGAATTTGTTTTCGTTTAATAAACCTACATGCACATCCAAGCTTCTTTTTTAATTCTTTTTGGTTTGATTCCTCGAAGTATTTATATTATTCTTTTTTGCGTGTGTATTTCCGGAAAGTATTTTTATTTAGTTGTTTTTTTTTTCTGTTGTGTGTGGTAGAGCCCTTTAGTAGCAACAAACATGCACACACCCACATTAAACACCGAAAACTTTAGTCCTGTTTCTGTGTGTATATTTTTAAAAAGGTTATGACGAAGTTGTTGTTTGTTAATTTTGGCCATGCCACAAAGGATTTGTAAACAAAAACAATACTTTTTTATGATTTTTTTTCTTTTTTTTTTGTAATATAGCAACTAGATGAAGCGTAAAGTATTAAATGTTTTTTCGTTGCTGTTTTCTCCCTTACTCTCTTTTTTTGTACTTATTTTTAATAGCCAAAGATTTTCATGGGCTCAATATTTTGTTCGTTTTGTGCTTTTATTTTAAAGCATTTTCGGTTGCTTCGTTTAAAACAAATTGTAAATTATGATAATCCTGCGGAAACATTTACTTTTATAAGAAAAATATACAGCAACAAATAAATTTGTTGGTATCAACATATTTTTTTTTATCATTCAGTTTTTTTCTTAGTTTATTTTTTTTAATATATATAAAAAATAATAAATATTCACCAACAGTTGGTGGTCGTTAATATAATACCTTTTGCCGAAAGGTAGGTGGGTGGCTGGCATTTAGTTAAAGTTTGTCATTTTTTTTTACTCAGGCAAAAATTTAAAAAATATAGGTTTACTTAAGGTTTGACAGAACATATGTATGTTAGCGGCAGCATTGCTGAAAATTGTAGAGTGAATATTAATAAATATATAGTGTAAGAAATGTATATTGGAAGAAAAAAAACCTTATTTTAAAACAATTTTGACTTTAGATTAAGGCAGAAAAATGTCGTCGTATAACTCCAAAAACAGTAGGAAATAACTGAGAAATAACGACTCTTATGTATTTTTAACTATATTTGAATTTGAACTAGAACTGAACTAGACCTGAAGTAGAACTAAACTAGAACTGAACTAGAACTAAACTAGAACTGAACTAGAACTGAACTAAAACTGAACTAGAACTGAACTAGAACTGAACTAGAACTGAACTAGAAGTGAACTAGAACTGAACTAGAACTGAACTAGAACTGAACTAGAACTGAACTAGAACTGAACTAGAACTGAACTAGAACTGAACTAGAACTGAACTAGAACTGAACTAGAACTGAACTGGAACTGAACTAGAACTTCGAATTTAGCTGAGTACGAAAAATTGTATTCGTTTAAACCTGATTCAATAATCTTAATAATTAAAACGATAGTTTTGTTTGTTTATTCTATAAAACAAAGAAATATTGCCAAAAAACCACCCTGTTTATAAATACACAACATCAAAAGAAAAATTACACAAATAATTATTTTTTTTTTATGATAAAAAGTAAAAATCACTTACAGGAAAACGCCAAAAAAAAGCGTACATAAACAAGATTTCCAATTAAAAAAAGAATAATTATATAGCTTTCATATTCAATCTCGCTTTTATACTAAACTGCAATAAAACCAAAAAAAGGTTTCCTTTGCTAAATGATGAAAAACCAAACCAAAAGCAAATGACATACAAAACAAACAAACAACAACGAAATGAAACATAATTTAACCCTTTTGATTTCAAACAACAGCAGCAGCAACAACTAAGTACAAACATAATAATAACAGCAACAACAAAAAGCAGCAGGAGAACACTTCTTAATGCCATTGATGCCACAAACAGCCACAACATTTGTTAAATAAAAAACTTGTTTCAAAAAAAAAAAAATATATATATATATATTAAAAATATACTGAAAATACTTTGTTTAAACTGCTGTTTCAGGCAAAAAAATGTATGAGAATGTAAAAAAAATATGAAAAATATTAAACTTGTAAAAAAAAACAAACTATATAAACTCTCGACCCAACAAAGTTTATTATAACCAGCAAAATGTGGCAAAAAGGGAAAAAGAGTTACGACGCATTTTTTTCTGTTGTATCTGTTGGTTATTAAATTTGTCTCAAATGCTTAGTCATTGGTGTTGAAGTTGTATGTACATATTGTGCGGTTAAAATATTTAAATATATATATATGATAAAGAATCTAGGTTATTTTTTATAATAATAATAAATTTAATGAAATGAAATTTCTTTACTCATAAATTAAAATAGCTAATTAATAGGATTTAGCAGAATTTCCAAACGTTAATATTTAACTAAACTCCTTAACAGATAAAGGTTCAAAGGATTTTTCAAGAGTAAAACAAAATAATTTTGATTTCATTTCTTAGGTGTAATCTTTTGTTTTAAAGCTAAATTTCTGACAATATCAAAGTAGAGTTCCTTTGCTATATAAAGAAAATACGTTAAATTGGTATATATTTTCACTTTTGTTCAAACAACAAATATAAGGTGACATTAGCAGATTCCTTTAGTTGCTATTGTATTTAAGTTAAAACTTATAAAATTCTTTATTAATTAAAAAAATGAAAAAAAAATACTAAAGAATCACAAAAGACCAACAGAAGAAACCAACAAATAACCACTTCCCTATACAAGTATCATAACAAAATAGTCACGTTTTTTCAATTAAAATGTTGTTCTTTGTCTCTCTGGTTTCCTCTCACATACCAACACCAACATCTAAATATTTTTTCTCTACAAACTACTACTCTTCTTCTTTTTCTCATATAACTGTTTCTAATTTTCTTTAAATTTTTTTTATGGTTGCTTTTATTTAACTTTTGTACTAATTTCTAGTTTTTGTCTCTAACCGCTTTTTACAGTTACAGTTTTACAGTGCTTGCAACTGAGTAGTAGTGGTAGTAGTAGTATTTGTATGTGTTGTTTACTTCACAACAGTTTTCTTTAATTGTGGTGTAAAGGGAAAAATCTCTACACAAACTATTTGGTTTTGTTGCTGAAAACAATCAAACAATAATGTACCACATGGCGTATACGTGATTTGGGACAATTTTTTTATAAATATTAAGAAAAAGTTATAAAAGTGTACAACCTTTAATAGAACTTAGATTTTGTACAAGAACTAAAAATATATTAATTTTATAAGAAATCGATTAAAGACATAACTAAATCGTCTTAAGATCTTTTTTTATTTAAATATTAACTAAAGAGTAATCAGTACAAAATTATACATATTTTACTTTCTTATTTGTTTTCTTAACTTGGTGCCTTACCTAAGACATCTCTTCCTGTATGCTTTATTAATCATTTCTATATTATTTTCTTTTCTGTTTTACTTCAATTTCGATTTTCCTTTTCATGTTTTCAAAATTTACTAGTAAACAACACTTTATTTCTTGGCATTGTTTAAACACTTAGTCTTAACCGACAGAACTTATAACTTACAATAATGTAAAGTAGTTTTTGAAAAAATTATTATATAAATTAGAACAAAACTTGAACTAAATTAGAAATCATGGTGAATGGAATAAGATGTCAACTAGAACTGAACTAAACAAAGAAAGTGATAGTGTTATAAACTCTGTTGATTGCTATAAACATCAACAAAGCTGATGTAGAGTACAGAAACAATTTCGACATAATTTCTGGCCATTAAGAGAAACAGCTTCCTTGACGAGTACTTCATATCTAACATTGAGAGAGATATCGCGGTACAAGCTTAATTATATCCTCAGATTCTTCTCCGATACAGGCTGGATATAGTGCTATAAATACTACATCTAACGAGTGGAATGTCAAGTTCAAAACGGGATTTCTTTGATTCTACTTGAAAAAAAGTAGTAAACTACCATTTTAACCAACCAACCAAACAACGTTAATACTATAAATACTACATCTAACGAGTGGAGTCACCCGTTCAAAACTTGCAAAGAAAGTAGTGAACTACCACATTAACCAACCAACCAAACTACACCATTACGTATACGTGATAACGATCTTCTGTAATTTCAAATATTAAGTATACGCCTAATTTAAAGCTTTTATGATATGTTGAGATTTCTACTAAATAACTAACTAACTAAGTAACTAACTAACTAAATAACTAACAAGTTCTTTCCTTCGCATTATTTAAGAATATTTTGTGCATTTTAAGACACCATGTTCCAATATCCGGTGGGCTGGATCAATAAATAAAAACTCGTTCATGCTCACTCAAAAATTAATGACTGAGCGATAGAAACCATTTAAATCTAAGATCACAACGACTATGGAGGTCTTTTACGTACAGGCCTTGGTTTAATAAAATCTTACAAAATTTAATTATTCTAAGCAAAAAATCTTTTCGATGAAATTTAATGTGGTAGAGATCCTTGAAATATCAACTTTTTATACTTTGACGCCACTCGCTAAATATTGAAACTAGGACAAACACAATATTGCAAATTTTTACACAATTTTGAATTAGCCAATGTTTGACATTTGCTTTCAATATCAAAACCATACATACTATCTCCCTATAAACGAGGACGCTCTAATTTACATATACATATATTTATGTTAAGCTTTTAAATAAGTAAATTCACTGGTAACAAAATATCCGCAATATTATTACAATTGCATTTATTTAAATTACAATAAATTCGTATTCTTAAAAATGCATATTTATAAAACACTTCAATAAGAAAAACATTTTTGCATACCTGGAAAAATGTACAGAAAAATAACAGAAAAAGAACAGCAATTTATTTCCTTTGAAAATAAATGATGTATAAAAATGTAAATACAAGTTGTTTAATTACTCCTTTGTGAGTAGCTACTTATTGTGATATATTAGATATTTAAAACTTCTTTTCACAGTAGATATTTATTTGCAAAGTAAAACAGGTAAATAGGTTTATGTTTTGTAAAATTTATCGAAATTATCTGCAGTAGTTTTTCGCAAAATGTACAATAGAAAACAGTAGAAAATCAAATACATTTTTGAGTTTTTTAATAAATAATAAATCAATTATAAAATAAATATCAAAAATAAATAGGATAATGATAAACGTCAAAGACAAAAAGACGGAACGATTGATGAACGTAAAGTAGCTGAGAATTTTATAAGGATAAAGAACCTTTTATCACCACTAAGCTATTTAGTAGTTGAGATCCTCTATATCTTATTAAGAAGTTTATAATTGCATAAGTTTTTTAAATTTCTTTCAGAGGATCAGGCTTTTACTATAAAAATTTTATTCTGAATGATATTGTAAGAAATGAACATTTCAAAAATAGTGGTTAAATATCATTAAGCCAAGAATTTCGTTGTCTTATTGGACTTTACGTTCTTTTTTTACGAGTATTTTATTTATATTTCTTTCGTTTAACATCCTGATTTATATACTCATGCATTTTTATACAAAAAAAAAATATATTTCGCTGAAAATGACTTTAAAAAGACCACATGTGCTCATTCAACCCAACAAATCTTCAAAGCATCAATGTATCCCTTTCTTGCAGTATTTTTATCGAAAAACTGCTTCAGTTGTCCTTCTCACAGCTGAAGTCAATATTAACTTGAATGTCCTTCGGTTATGAGCATTTAAGTCTTTTTCTGAAGTAGACCGTATGGTAGGGCCAATTATGGAGCAATCCTTCAAAAATTTTACGAAAAGATTTAGGTTTCTATAAAATATATTCCTTTGGAATTTCACCACTATATATATTTCCTTCAGATAGTTATGAGCATTAAAGTTATTTTCCGAGGGGGTCTTTATACGAGGAGGGGGAGGATTAATCACGGGCCTATCCTTATAAAATTTTACAAAGAGATTTAGATTCCTATGTTTAAGCCGAATTTCACCGCTAAAGTATTTGTGCTAAATTTCAACTTATTAGTTACTTCCATTTGGACTCTATCGTGTTTTCAACGGACAGATGGACGGACATGGCTAGATCGTTTTAGAATGTAATAAGGACCCAGAATATATGTACTTTTAAAGGTCTTAGTTATCTGTTTTTATGGTAGATATAAAAATAAAGCCAAAGTAGTCTAAAGAGAAGTTAGTCTATACTTTAGTGTCCAAAAGTAAACTCGAGGAAAGTAATTTCAAACGCTTTTGTTCATATCAGAAGTACTTTACTACCGAATTGATTTTACATTTACAATCAAGGTCATTGACTTAAAGGACAAAAACTTTTTAAAAAAAACTGCTCATAATCCTAGCTTTGTAAGCAGGTTGGCTACCTCCATGTTGAGACAGCCAACTCAAACTGCAGGAACTCTCTCCCCTGTACGTATATATGTGTGTGTTTAACGTGTAAAATATTTAAATGTATGTATGTATGTGTATGTTAAATAACTTTTATCTGCATATAACTGTAATTGTTAACACATACACACATACATAAAAGGAATACAAAGAATTGTACTTTTGCAAAAAAAAACAAAAAAAAGTATACACAACAATTTTACGTTTTCACACTCCTACTGGCAACAAAACGAGAAAAAATATTCAACAAAAAAATGTTTACAATTGTATTTTACACATGCTAAATACGCTGCAGCAATAACAGCAACGTCACAGCAAGTATGAGCGGAGCAACAAAAAAAAAAAAAAGAGGGAGAGTGTAATAAAAGTACTATGGTGTGGCATGTTTTTAAACATACCAAACGTCATTAACATACCGGAAGTGTAAAATTCTGCTATTCTGTTTTTGTTGTTGTTTTTGTATATATATTTATTACATAAAGTCATTGTTGTTGTAGGTTTTGTATTTTTGGTTTTACATTCTTTATTATTTAATGTGTGTGTGTGTGTGTGTGTGTGTAATTTTTCTTACTGTTTTTAACATTTCATTGTTAAAAGGTTAAAATACAAGTCGTTTTGTGTATTTTATTTTCTTTAATTGTTGAAATTTTTGTTTATTTTTAATTTTTTTGTTAAATGCCAAAGAACATTTTTAATTACAATACAATGAGTTGTTGCAAGAAAATTGTATGTAGTTTATTTTATATATATTGTAAAGGATATTAATGAAAATGTTTAAATTTGGGGTTAAAATATATAGATTGCAAGAAGTCTGTGAATGAAGTATTGTTTCCTTTTTTTAAGTAATTATTGTCTTAATTGGCAGATAAGATATTAAGTAAGAAAATTGTATATTTAATTTACGACAAAATTTAAATTTTTAGCAAAAACACAGAAAGTTTTATGTGTGGAAAATATAAATTTAAAACATTGTGTTTAGATACTTCTTAAAGATTAAGCGTAATCCTGCAAATCAGAATATGTCAAAAAACTCTCTCTATGAAAGGAATATTTTTACTTTTTGTTGAGTTAAAAAAGATTCTCTTCAAGAGGGCTTTTATGTATTCACCGTGTTATTAGTGGTTAAAAGTGAACGTAGATCTTCCCAGCAATTCGACAAAGGTCAATGCATACGAAAAAGACAATAATTTCCACTATTTTTTGTATCTATTTCGAGTTATTTGTAAGTCGAAATACACCCGTTTTACAGTAATATTCGAATCATATTTTAATCATTTTTGAGCCTTTTGTGAGCCATTTCAGGTTTGTTACAAACAAATATAATAATACGAAAAATAGTAGTTGATCCTCCGACTTAGAGAAATATATCTATAGAATAAATGTATAAACAATCATATTTCAAACATCTAGATGATATATTTATGATTGCAGTATATTTTTTTAGAGGACCATTAAACATAAAAAATTCTTATATTTGTTATAAATTTCAATTTCGTTTATAGAAAATCAAATTAAAAACATTACACAAACTCAAATAATTATACAATTAATTTTATAAACGAAATAAGAATTATATTAATTTATATTACGACAAGCAAATTTGTTTGCCAACTCTTCTAAAAGAGTCGTTTATGAGACCCTTTTCTAATCAGTTTCGAATAATTTTTGAATCTTTTCTGAGCCATTTTTCCATGTAAATGTTATTTTTCCATTACAAACACAAACAATGAAATAAAAATAGGATAATATAGAATAACAAAATAATTTTAAAATTAATTAATTAATTTTTATATTTCAAACAACAGGATGATCCATTTAGGATTGCTTTACATTTTGTTTCATCAGGATCACCTTCGAATCATTTTTTAAGCACACAACTTTTTAATTACTTTGGGGTAATCGAAAGCATGAGTATATTTTTACAAATTTTACTTTTATAAAATTTTTATTTTTTGTAAAGAAACTTTTATGTTTAATATTACCATAATTCCAAAATATTTAAGCCATTTATTGATAAAAAACTAAAATTTCTAAATGAGGCTTTATATAGGTCAAATATGGGCCGATCCCCAGTAAATTTGGGAAAAGGATATATTTCTAAATAACAGTTAGTTTTGTTGAGTTTCATTGCGATACAAATGGTTACAAGTCAATTTTAGACGTTTAAGTCATTTTTTGAAGGGGGGTTTGTATGGGGGCTAGGGTCAAATATAGGCCGATCCTTACGAAAATCTGCAGTATCATTTATACTTATATAAAACTTATTTGTGCCAATTTTTAGATAGATAGCAGAATATATGACGTAATTATAGCATAAAAAGTTCAAATCGGGAGGTACGGTTGTATGGGGGCTAGGTGAAATAATGGACCGATTTCAACCATTTTCAATAGGCTTCGTCCTTGTGCTAAAAAACATGCTTGGTCCAAATTTCATCAAATTATCTTGAAAATTGCGGCCTGTACCTTGCGCACAAGGTTTACATGGACAGCCAGCCAGCCAGCCAGCCGGACAGACGGACGGACATGTCTTAATCGACAAAATGATTCTAAATCGATCGGTATACTTTAAGGTGGGTATTGGACCAATATTTTTGTATGTTACAAACATCAGCACAAACGTATAATACCCTCCCCACTATAGTGGTGTAGGGTATAAAAAGACTCAGTATACTGATTGATCATTCAACAGTGTTCAAAATGCTGAAAATATGATTGGAATACTTTGGAATTTTACTCAATTTTTAACACATTATCTTAAAAATTGCCATATGTAGCGTGTTCATTAGCTTTATATGGACACATAGAGAGACAGACGGATATACGAGCTGACATGTCTAAATCGATTTGAAAACTTTTTCTGAAAATATGATTAAAATCCTTTAATATGGATGTAGAACCAACATTAGTGGATATTAAAAACGCATAATATCCTCTTTACTATAGGGGTGTATTGTATAAATATTCCAATTAATAGCTTCTCTGTAGTTCATGTAAATTTATCCTTGCTAAAGATTTAGATATGTTGATACTAAGAAATATTCTTTTACACTGTGCAACAGTCATTTTTACACATTTTTCAGGAAACTGTAAACCATTAGTATTAACTCGGTGTACTCAGTTTTTCATGAGCAGCTCTTATGCTCCTGTAAAAGGACTTTAAATTTATAAAAAAAATGTTGCCTCTGCTTCAAAATAATATGATTTACTTCAAATCATCAGAATTGTAAAAGAAATGGAAATCTTAAAGAAAATTTGTCACAAAAAAGTATTTAAAAGTTTTTGTATCAAAAATGAGATCTTTTTAAACATAATTTCATTTTCGTTTTTTTTTTCTCTAATTGAGTCAAGTAAATAATATAGATAAAATGTTTAGATTCCCAGCTTTTATTTCATATATACATTATCATCATACAGTACATATAAATATTTTAAATTTTCATTTGGAATTGTAAGTCCTTTTATAAGGGCATAAGAACAGATAACAAAAATCAGAGTACGCAGAATTGCTATCGCATGAAGTGTGTATAGTCCTGATCTCTTATTTTCATAATAAGATTTGAACTGCTAAATTTTCCACAAACAATACCGCAAACGTAATATAATTTACAAAGACAAAAAATTATTTTGTAAATTCCATAGCATTTAGAAAATTTCTCTTCCCTTAAAAAGTAAAAATTCTTAACGCAATATTTTGCAAATTTTTCTTTAAATAATATAATTATACATAATTTTATGTAATTAAACAAGTTTTTTTTCAAATATTTGAAACATAAATATTGATTTTGAAAATAACTTTATAATATAATTTCTTTTCTAAAACAGAGACTATTGAATATAAAGAAAGATAATAAAAAGATAAATAGTTTTTCCCATTTTACTATTTCTCAAATAAAATTTCTAAAGAAATCATGGGATTAAAAACATAACACCAAACTTAGATTGAAAACCGAGCAAAAAAATTATACATCCTGTTTTGTAAGGCAGAGGGCAGTTATTACTACTTACACATATTATATAAGATTACATGATTTTTGTATGGAATTCCTGTCGCAGTGATATCTTTTGTAAGGCAATAATTTTAAGATGCAATAGAGGAAGCAGTTAGGGATGCGCACGTTATATTAATTAATTTCAAATTAAGTTTAATATATGGAGGTTAATATATTTTTCATCTATGACATTTGATTTAATTTTGTAAAACAAAATATTGCTTTCAAACCGGAAATAATACAATTTTTTTGTTTTTTAAATAGACTACATGAAAGTCTTTAGACAGGATTTTAAATTATACCAATCCTGTAGTAAATAAGCGATATATTCTAATATTCTATTTAAAGCCACTAAATTTGTATTTAAATCGTTCCTCAAAATGTATTCCGAACATTTTAAAATTTTCAATTTCTGTAATTTTTATAAACTATTAATAGAAAAATAATCTTTATTATCTGTATTAGAAATTTTAATTACCCTCCTTTAAGCTTTCTTTCTTTATCGGACATGTCTGATTTTGTATATTTTCAATTCTTCTGTAATTTTCCTTAAAGTGGAATTTTATTACAGTATTAAGTATTAAAAAGGAATTTCCAATTGATTAGCTTGCTTTTTTTATTTTCTAAATATTTCATCGATCCTTATGAGATATGCAAATATATTTGTAAGTCATACAGTTATCATAGTATAATAAAATAAATAATAATAAAAACGTCCTTCTAAAAAAAAAAATTAAAATATATTTTGTTTAAAACTTAGTTTAATTAAAAAAGTAGATTTTTTTTGTGAACAAATTTTATATGAAAAATTGATTTATAAGACCGTGTTATGAATAACGCCTTTAGTGTTTAAATTCTGATCATCTCCTCTTTATCTCATGCTTTCAATAGTCATATATCCTCTAGCTCGATAACATTTTGTGAACCACGGGTCGAATACGTAATATTTATTTCTTATTTTAGAGATATGAAGCGATAGCTTCATAGCGAGTATGAAGCGATCGAACAATGTTTGTTAGATCCAAATTTATTATTCTTAGACGTCCGTCTATCAACCAGTTCATGTATTTTAAGTTTTCGCGATTTTTTTTTCCTATTAACAAAGTTTGTTTGCTGTTAAAAATGCTTATGATTAGTATTCGATTCATTTAATCAACCATACAAGTGACAACAAATATTTAAAAATATGAAATTTTGTCGTTTTGTAAATTTGCAAATTAAACATTGAAGCTTATTCAGATATTTGCAATGTATACAGAGAAGTCACTGAAAACCAAATACCTTGGATGCAATGTTATTTAAAAGATTACAATCCTTAGAAACACTGATTGGAAAATGCTAAGAATTTATATGCTGCAAACTGAGTTTATGACCATTTTACTATAATTCTTTACACTAGCAATAGTTGCATGACTACTCCAAATTCCGCTAAAAGAAAATATCTGAAAATTTACTTGAAATCACTTTTTTGCTATGACCCTCACTCAGGGGATGACCCCTAATCATGCAGTACATTGTTCTGGAACTAGAAAAATAGGTTGTGGTAGTTAGAATAGAGGGAGTAATGTTTATGGGCTGAAGAATGAATTTTGTAATGTGTTGTACAATCCAGTGGCCAATCGACCACAAATGGATATGTTCTTGGTGACAGTTGTGTGCCAGTCGAGTTCCCTAATTTCAGAGGAACACATTCCATTAAAGTAAAGATAGAATAGTGAAACACATATTGTGATGGTGCTCCAGTGATTCAATAGAGTTCGATACCATACTGTCACCGATCGGTGTCGAATATAAGTGATGTAAATAGTAAGAGGATCAGATGTAGTGAAGAATGTATTACACCGTTTTAAAAACCCGAGACACCTGAATGCTTCTTTCGACAATTGGAAAATGTGCTTCGGATGTGCACCGGATATCGCACTGTATTTTCATGCCCAGAACATCAGGAGCTTCTAATTCCTTAATATTAACATCACCATTAAAAATAGATGCCATACGTGTATGTGTTAAAAAACAACATTGCAGGCATTCGACTCTCTTAACATTCAAAGATTTTTGTCAAGTCGTGATCAAGCGATTCATTCATATTACGCCTCATTGCCTCAACCTCTAAAGGTCTTGGCCTATAACACCGTCCGACACTCAATACTAGACACGAATCGGTTGATATACGTCTGAAACTATAAATTTAAGGGAAAAAATCTGCGTTTTTAGTTTTTCATTTAGTGATCATGTGTCCTTTCAAAAGGAAGTCAAAATTTTAAAAAGTACATTTTTCAAAAAATATTTTAAAATATTTCTACCGACCAAACAATGACAAATTTGATGTCAAGCTAACAAAAAATATTGTAAAATATTTTGTGTTATTTTTTTACTATATTCTGTTCCTAACTGTTCGATAAAAAATAATAAAAATATGGTCAATCGAGAAGTAAAAACAAAAATGTTTATATTTGGGAAATAAATGGAGTTAAAATGCTCAACTATGACATTCATATAAACTTTTCGTAATAACTTGACTAATTATGTTACAGATTGGTAACTTTCATAAAAATTAAATACAAAAATTCTTATATCTTTGAAACTATAAAACTAGATATAAACGAAAAACTTTTTAAGAAGTTTTATAAAGATAGGTCAGTAATAGAATCTATAAAATCACTATATTTTTATGAAATTTTATTGCCCAATATTACACAACAATCACTTAACAAATTGTAGTAGAAAACTATATATATTAATATTATAATTTGTTAATAAAATCACTTTCACTACAACATATTAATTTTTAATTAATAGCGAATTTAATTGTACAAAAGGTACATTTTCCTTTTCTTCTTTTTAAAAAAAAAAAATTTTAATTAAATATAATTTGTAATCATTTAGTTTTACTTATGCACAAAACGTATTAATACACACATTAATTAAATGCTAATTAAAAATGACTACCTGCCTAAATGTATGCTATAGTAAAATGTAAAAAGTATTCTTTAAACAGCTGTTTAAAGTACTTAAGACTTAAATTTTCCAAAGAAGTATTAAAAAAAGTATAAACTTTAAAACACAACAAAACATTGATATCACTTAAAACTACTAAAGATATAATTTAATTAAATTTCAAACTTTAAATAACAGAAAACATACTTTTTTCCACTTTTCTGTTTCAATGCTGCTGTTGACACGAGATGAAGATGCTACTACACTTATAGCAATGATTTTTATTTATTTATTTTTTTTTTTTTTATATAATTTTCTTAATTTTGCTTTACTCTTTATATATGCTTTTGCTTTTTTTATATTAAATTTTTTGCTTTATTAATTGAGCACTTAAACACTTTTCTGATGTTCTACTTGACATTTCCAAGCACTATACATATACAAATTTACTTTTTAAACAACGAAACGTAATATAAACGAAGATGAAGAAAAATGTATATGTATTTGTAATAAACAGGAAACGCGTTAAAATTTCTTTTAAATCACAGTAGCAGCTGTGTATTTGTAGAGATCAAAAATGCTTAACATGAAACATGTTAAAGAAAGTAATAAATGTTTGTTTAATATTGTTTATTTTACAATAAATAAATGATTCTTATTTATTTTTATTATTTTTTTCTAACAAATGAAATTTAAAATTTATAGAACACTAATATTTTACAATTTTCAAGGAATAGAGACAACGAAAAATAACACTTGCACTCTTTGCTAACACTATTATGATGAGAAAAAAAACACACACACACGTATGATTACTACTGACATACATACACATATATCACGTATATTGGTAACTGAAAAGCAATATAAATTCCTTGGTATTTTTTATTTTTATCTACTTGCTACAAAACTTTACTTTTTTTACAGCCAACCAAGTAGTTAGATAGTAACAAAACAACAAACTTAAGAATTTTTAATTTAAAACTTAATAAGAATTTACAGAAAATATTTAGAATTATTTTTTTTTTACAAAAAACCAATTTAAATTATATATCTTTTACGATTTTCTTGAAAAATAGACTTTAACATTTACGTTAAAATTTTAATGGTTACGTTAATTTTAATCGTTTTTTTTTAACACTTAAATATTTAGGAAATTTTCCTGGTTTTTTTGCGCGTTTAAGAAAAAAAATCCGCTTTATACATCCGTACGTTTTGATAGCAAAATTTGTACTAAACTTGTTAGGATTTTCGAAAATTCGTATAACACCTTGGTCGGGTACAGCAGCGCAAAAAACAAACGCACAAACACACACGCTCTAACAGCCGACCAAAAAAAAACCCTTAGCTAGCAGGAATAATAATTTTCAAACTTTGCAAATACATTCTCTGTAGCACAGACACAGCATATGGTGTTTAGTTAGTTGTTTGGCTAAAAGTTTGTCATTACTGCAGGAACAAAATAAAAATCCCTTAAAGTTTACTTTACATTTATATTACAATGTAAGCCTAAAAGTATGAAATATTTTCCCAGCTATACTAATACTCTCTTAAAACTTAAAAGCAACTCTTATCTAATCAACCACTCACTGCTTTATCTCTCTTTACTTAGAAACAGCTGTTTGTTGGTCGTGCTCTGTTTACAACTTTATAGCTGGCTTAAACACGTTTGCTTATGTGTGTGTTTTGTTTATTTCCTTTATACTCTGAGTGTAAGTTGTTGGCTCTCTTTTTGCTCTTTTGCAAATTTTTAGTACATTTTTTCTCATACAACAAGCACCTGTTAGTTCACTATCATACTTTTTCGCAATTTTAAACAAAAATAACACAACTTGCTCAATAACGATGATGATGATACTAACGTTGTTTATTATGAAGTTTTTGGCAAATGTTTGTGTCTTGTAAACAACACGTGCCAGTCACAAAACAACAAGAAAAAAGGAAATAAGAAAAAAATACACTCAAACATATTTAATTATTAAGGGTTTAAAAAAACAATGATTTTTCTCTATACAATAAAAAAATTTTAAAATAAAAAGAACACTTTTTTAAACTTAAGTATAAAAAATAGCATTTATTTTCCCCCTCGTGTCGCTGTTAAGAAAAATAATTCTCTTCCTTTCCATCTGTGGTATTTTTAAATTCGAAAGTTGTTGAAAAATCATTTTTTTAAGTTTTAATAGGATTACTTTTAATTAAAAGCAATTAATGAGAGAAATAATATTTTCTGGTAATTAATCATAAATTTCAAAAAATTCCTTTTGTGCTAAAAGTGAAAACGTCAATTGGAAAAAAGGGAAGCTGCACTACGACACTTGTGGGTCAAGGAAGTGAGAAACACGTGTCGAAAAGCGGTAATAATTTTTCATTATTAAACTATATAAGATGTAATCTTTATGTGTGAGCAGTGTTGCCGAATTTATTTTAACTTGATTTTTTTCTTTTTTGCGGTCTAGTCTATAGTCTAGTCTATAGTCTAGTCTATAGTCTAGTCTATAGTCTAGTCTATAGTCTAGTCTATAGTCTAGTCTATAGTCTAGTCTATAGTCTAGT
>NC_060950.1:15480721-15535486 GCF_022045245.1 Lucilia cuprina
GTTAGTTAGTTAGTTAGTTAGTTAGTTAGTTAGTTAGTTAGTTAGTTAGTTAGTTAGTTAGTTAGTTAGTTAGTTAGTTGGTTAGTTAGTTACTTAGTTAGTTAGTTAGTTAGTTAGTTACTTAGTTATTTTAAATCTGCACAGAACTCATTGCTAAAATCTATTGCTACAGTCGTAATGAATTTTTCCACCTTATCCGTGCAATTTCATTCACTTTATGAAATCTTACATTGCATTAATTATTCTATTTCTTTACCGCTACTTGTCTTAAAAGCTTCCATTTTACCCGTGAAATTTCGTTCAGTGTATGAAATCTTACATTGCATTAATGAAACTGTTCTTTTACCGCTACTTGTTTTGAAAGTTTTCTGATTATTATTGTTTCCATATTGTCTTCTCACATATTTTTAAATAAATTTTATGCTTTTGAATTTTTATATCTCTTATTCCTTCAAACATATGTATGTACATGATATACTTTTTGTATTTCTGATGAATATGATGTAATGCATTTCTTCCAGCTGACATATTGTGCGAAGTAAAAATATTAAAAAGACTCCATATTGTACTCAGAAAAAACATTTTCTTAAATTTTTATATTTCTGTTAAATTTTTTCTTCATCCCAACCTCAATTGTAAGGAGGTTTCAGTAAGTGTACATGTATATGCATATTGTTTGATTACAATGAGGTAAATGTATTGTGACCATTGTAGTTAAATAAACTCATACATATGAATGTTTCTTTTTTATACACAGGAGTAATTTTTATAAAGAGTCCATTAAATTTATTAATTTCATTTAGCAATGTGCTTGTACCATATTGTGTTCATAATACACAATTCATTCTCAGACATATGTACATACATATGCAAGTATGTACATATACATATGTATGTACATTTAACATTTTTATAGAATATATTCAGAATTATTAGTACTTTATCTTATATTTGTAAATAAAAACGAGGTAGCACAGAGAAAGTGTTTTTGAAATTGTTTAAGGGGGCAAATTTGAGAAAATTTCATGTTTAAACATTTATATTTATACCGAAATACATATGTATATGTGTATACAGAAGCTCCCCTAGAAATTTGAAACAACTTCTTGAGCTGCTTTCTTGTGCTATGCGTATGTTGCTTCTTTACACATTTTTATACACAAATATTTATTTAGCTGACAAATTTGTTATAGCAAATTTTGTTTTCTTGTTTGTTATAATTTTCATTTTATATATGTTTTTTGTGTTAAGTTATTAAATTTTTTTCTTTGTTGTTATAATTTGTCTCTCTTCGTTGTTTTTTAAGGAAAAAAGTATACACACATATATGAACTTATAAAAAAATTGGGTTTGTTAGTAAATAAGTCAACAACAGTAAATGTGACAAATACATAATGTTTGGCATTGTAACATACTCGGCAAATTAAATTATTTATATCTTGTTGTTTTTTTTTGTCAGCAATAAGTGAAAGAGCAGACAAAAAAAAAAAAAAATAATAGAACAAAGATTATTGTTAAAATAGAAAATATGTTTCAATTTAACTTTTATCTTGTTTCCCATTTTTGTCTTGAGTTAAGGATAAACAAAATACTTAATTTAATTTAGGTTGAGTTTGCTTAAAAATACTTTATCTATTAAAGTCAACAGGTCAAGCTGATTCGTTACTTATATATATTTTTTTATATTTCCAGTTCCAGTTCAGTTTTAGTACAGTTCTAGTTCAGTTATAGATCAGTTTTAGTTCAGTTCTAGTTCAGTTCTAGTTCAGTTCTAGTTCAGTTCTAGTTCAGTTCTAGTTCAGTTCTAGTTGAGTTCTAGTTCAGTTCTAGTTCAGTTCTAAGTAGTTCAGTTCTAGTTCAGTTCTAGTTCAGTTTTAGTACAGTTCTAGTTCAGTTATAGATCAGTTTTAGTTCAGTTCTAGTTCAGTTCTATTTCAGTTCTAGTTCAGTTCTAGTTAAGTTCTAGTTCAGTTCTAGTTCAGTTCTAGTTCAGTTCTAGTTCAGTTCTAGTTCAGTTCTAGTTCAGTTCTAGTTCAGTTCTAGTTCAGTTCTAGTTCAGTTCTAGTTCATTTCTAGTTCAGTTCTAGTTCAGTTCTAGTTCAGTTCTAGTTCAGTTCTAGTTCAGTTCTAGTTCAGTTCTAGTTCAGTTCTAGTTCAGTTCTAGTTCAGTTCTAGTTCAGTTCTAGTTCAGTTCTAGTTCAGTTCTAGTTCAGTTCTAGTTCAGTTCTAGTTCAGTTCTAGTTCAGTTCTAGTTCAGTTCTAGTTCAGTTCTAGTTCAGTTCTAGTTCAGTTCTAGTTCAGTTCTAGTTCAGTTCTAGTTCAGTTCTAGTTCAGTTCTAGTTCAGTTCTAGTTCAGTTCTAGTTCAGTTCTAGTTCAGTTCTAGTTCAGTTCTAGTTCAGTTCTAGTTCAGTTCTAGTTCAGTTCTAGTTCAGTTCTAGTTCAGTTCTAGTTCAGTTCTAGTTCAGTTCTAGTTCAGTTCTAGTTCAGTTCTAGTTCAGTTCTAGTTCAGTTCTAGTTCAGTTCTAGTTCAGTTCTAGTTCAGTTCTAGTTCAGTTCTAGTTCAGTTCTATTCAGTTCTAGTTCAGTTCTAGTTCAGTTCTAGTTCAGTTCTAGTTCAGTTCTAGTTCAGTTCTAGTTCAGTTCTAGTTCAGTTCTAGTTCAGTTCTAGTTCAGTTCTAGTTCAGTTCTAGTTCAGTTCTAGTTCAGTTCTAGTTCAGTTCTAGTTCAGTTCTAGTTCAGTTCTAGTTCAGTTCTAGTTCAGTTCTAGTTCAGTTCTAGTTCAGTTCTAGTTCAGTTCTAGTTCAGTTCTAGTTCAGTTCTAGTTCAGTTCTAGTTCAGTTCTAGTTCAGTTCTAGTTCAGTTCTAGTTCAGTTCTAGTTCAGTTCTAGTTCAGTTCTAGTTCAGTTCTAGTTCAGTTCTAGTTCAGTTCTAGTTCAGTTCTAGTTCAGTACTAGTTCAGTTCTAGTTCAGTTCTAGTTCAGTTCTAGTTCAGTTCTAGTTCAGTTCTAGTTCAGTTCTAGTTCAGTTCTAGTTCAGTTCTAGTTCAGTTCTAGTTCAGTTCTAGTTCAGTTCTAGTTCAGTTCTAGTTCAGTTCTAGTTCAGTTCTAGTTCAGTTCTAGTTCAGTTCTAGTTCAGTTCTAGTTCAGTTCTAGTTCAGTTCTAGTTCAGTTCTAGTTTAGTTCTAGTTCAGTTCTAGTTCAGTTCTAGTTCAGTTCTAGTTCAGTTCTAGTTCAGTTCTAGTTCAGTTCTAGTTCAGTTCTAGTTCAGTTCTAGTTCAGTTCTAGTTCAGTTCTAGTTCAGTTCTAGTTCAGTTCTAGTTCAGTTCTAGTTCAGTTCTAGTTCAGTTCTAGTTCAGTTCTAGTTCAGTTCTAGTTCAGTTCTAGTTCAGTTCTAGTTCAGTTCTAGTTCAGTTCTAGTTCAGTTCTAGTTCAGTTCTAGTTCAGTTCTAGTTCAGTTCTAGTTCAGTTCTAGTTCAGTTCTAGTTCAGTTCTAGTTCAGTTCTAGTTCAGTTCTAGTTCAGTTCTAGTTCAGTTCTAGTTCAGTTCTAGTTCAGTTCTAGTTCAGTTCTAGTTCAGTTCTAGTTCAGTTCTAGTTCAGTTCTAGTTCAGTTCCAGTTCAGTTCTAGTTCAGTTCTAGTTCAGTTCTAGTTCAGTTCTAGTTCAGTTCTAGTTCAGTTCTAGTTCAGTTCTAGTTCAGTTCTAGTTCAGTTCTAGTTCAGTTCTAGTTCAGTTCTAGTTCAGTTCTAGTTCAGTTCTAGTTCAGTTCTAGTTCAGTTCTAGTTCAGTTCTAGTTCAGTTCTAGTTCAGTTCTAGTTCAGTTCTAGTTCAGTTCTAGTTCAGTTCTAGTTCAGTTCTAGTTCAGTTCTAGTTCAGTTCTAGTTCAGTTCTAGTTCAGTTCTAGTTCAGTTCTAGTTCAGTTCTAGTTCAGTTCTAGTTCAGTTCTAGTTCAGTTTTAGTTTAGTTCTAGTTCAGTTCTAGTTCAGTTTTAGTTCAGTTTATTCTTTAAAAAAAATAATCTCGCAAGCATCGAGCATCGAAAATCTGAACAGATTTTTTTTAAAATATTAAATAAGTTTATCGTAGGTTGCTTATGATTGCTATTTATCAAACATACAATTTGTTTATAAAAGTCCCAATAATAATCTCTCTTATCTTGCAATAAAAATTTGCGTGACCTCATCATATATAGGCTAAATGAAATTCTCTTATAATGACAAAATTTGAACACAAAAAAACAAATTTAATGCAACAGCAGTAGTTTCTTATAACAGTTTATTATAATGCAATTTAATGGTTTTTCAAAGATCATATAAAATAAAAGCCAAAAATGAAAACATGATGCCAAAAAACATTAAACCTACAAGTGACTACACAAGCTAGGACAATTTAACTAATATGTCTTTTAAAAAAGCTTTTGTTTAAGTAAAAATTTCTAAATTAAAGATTTCTTTAAGTTAATAATGAGATTTTTTCAATGATAATAAAACATTTGGCATAAATTTTAGATTTCCAGCAACATGCAGGCTAAAATATTTAATGTTTCAATGTATGAGAATAAGTCGTTTTTGCCTCTGTAAGGATGTTTAAGTAACTGTTGATTGTTTTAACTTTTGTGTGTGTCTCTCTCTTATACATAGAGAAAAGATGTTCAAGAATATTTGTCCTTTGTTATCAAGATTTTAGATATTTCTTGCTTTTTGTGTTTTTTTTTTTCTCTTCAAAAGACATTAATTTTGTTATAAAAGATTTGTGTATTTTTGTTATTGTGTCATTGTTTAAAAACACATTAAGGATGTTAGCCAGATTGAAAAGATTTCTATAGGAAATGAATTTTATTTGATAATATAATTATTTATAATTATGGTTTGAATTTAATGTAAATGAATAAATTAATTTATGTATATATATTATGTTTATAGTAAAACAAAGTGCGGTACGTATGAGTCATATTATATACTTGAGTTTAGCGGAAGTCGTACGCATACGCCAAGTAGGTTGTTAATGTAAAATTTAAATTTTTATATTTTTTTATAAATGTGAAAAAATTAAAACATGTCAAATTCAAAACTAACTTGATAAACAATTTTTAATATACTTCATTATTTAACACATACATATATAGTTATTGCAATTTAACATGTTCCTTATAATTATTTTAAATTTTCTTCTTACATTAAAAATTATTTAAGTTAATCAATATTAAACCATAAACTCTAAAACCATAAATTTATTTGACATTTTATACTTGATATATTTGTGACTATATATATTAATTTGTGTGTGCCTGAGTCTACATTTAAATTTATATTCATATATATTTTATTTATTTGTTAAATCACTACAATTTTTGATTGCTTTAAAGGCACACACACACACATATTCTATCACATACTCATAAAAACCTTAATTGACCACAAACTGAATAAATTGTGAAATACTATAAATTTAATAAATATTTTTGTAGTATATTTTTCTCACTTCTACTCTCTGATACTTTTGTTTTATGTAAAAACAATTTGTAGATATGACATATATTTTTAAATTTTATGAGACATTTAGCAATTTAAAAGAAAATTAATTGTTCGTTGGTCATAAATACTGAACAAATTAAAAAAAAATATTTTAATTTTAATAAATCAAAAGTTTAAAATGAAAATACTTGAGGCTTTTTTAAACTTCGCAAAAATATGCTTAACCGAACTTTTAGCAAGCTATTGAACTATAGTTCAGTTCTAGTTCAGTTCTAGTTCAGTTCTAGTTCAGTTCTAGTTCAGTTCTAGTTCAGTTCTAGTTCAGTTCTAGTTCAATTCTAGTTTAGTTCTAGTTCAATAGCTTGCTAAAAGTTCGGTTAAGCATATTTTTGCGAAGTTTAAAAAAGCCTCAAGTATTTTCATTTTTAAACTTTTGATTTATTAAAATTAAAATATTTTTTTTTAATTTGTTCAGTATTTATGACCAACGAACAATTAATTTTCTTTTAAATTGCTAAATGTCTCATAAAATTTAAAAATATATGTCATATCTACAAATTGTTTTTACATAAAACAAAAGTATCAGAGAGTAGAAGTGAGAAAAATATACTACAAAAATATTTATTAAATTTATAGTATTTCACAATTTATTCAGTTTGTGGTCAATTAAGGTTTTTATGAGTATGTGATAGAATATGTGTGTGTGTGTGCCTTAAAGCAATCAAAAATTGTAGTGATTTAACAAATAAATAAAATATATATGAATATAAATTTAAATGTAGACTCAGGCACACACAAATTAATATATATAGTCACAAATATATCAAGTATAAAATGTCAAATAAATTTATGGTTTTAGAGTTTATGGTTTAATATTGATTAACTTAAATAATTTTTAATGTAAGAAGAAAATTTAAAATAATTATAAGGAACATGTTAAATTGCAATAACTATATATGTATGTGTTAAATAATGAAGTATATTAAAAATTGTTTATCAAGTTAGTTTTGAATTTGACATGTTTTAATTTTTTCACATTTATAAAAAAATATAAAAATTTAAATTTTACATTAACAACCTACTTGGCGTATGCGTACGACTTCCGCTAAACTCAAGTATATAATATGACTCATACGTACCGCACTTTGTTTTACTAATAAACATAATATATATACATAAATTAATTTATTCATTTACATTAAATTCAAACCATAATTATAAATAATTATATTATCAAATAAAATTCATTTCCTATAGAAATCTTTTCAATCTGGCTAACATCCTTAATGTGTTTTAAACAATGACACAATAACAAAAATACACAAATCTTTTATAACAAAATTAATGTCTTTTGAAGAGAAAAAAAAAAACACAAAAAGCAAGAAATATCTAAAATCTTGATAACAAAGGACAAATATTCTTGAACATCTTTTCTCTATGTATAAGAGAGAGACACACACAAAAGTTAAAACAATCAACAGTTACTTAAACATCCTTACAGAGGCAAAAACGACTTATTCTCATACATTGAAACATTAAATATTTTAGCCTGCATGTTGCTGGAAATCTAAAATTTATGCCAAATGTTTTATTATCATTGAAAAAATCTCATTATTAACTTAAAGAAATCTTTAATTTAGAAATTTTTACTTAAACAAAAGCTTTTTTAAAAGACATATTAGTTAAATTGTCCTAGCTTGTGTAGTCACTTGTAGGTTTAATGTTTTTTGGCATCATGTTTTCATTTTTGGCTTTTATTTCTATGATCTTTGAAAAACCATTAAATTGCATTATAATAAACTGTTATAAGAAACTACTGCTGTTGGCATTAAATTTGTTTTTTTGTGTTCAAATTTTGTCATTATAAGAGAATTTCATTTAGCCTATATATGATGAGGTCACGCAAATTTTTATTGCAAGATAAGAGAGATTATTATTGGGACTTTTATAAACAAATTGTATGTTTGATAAATAGCAATACATAAGCAACCTACGATAAACTTATTTAATATTTTAAAAAAAATCTGTTCAGATTTTCGATGCTCGATGCTTGCGAGATTATTTTTTTTAAAGAATAAACTGAACTAAAACTGAACTAGAACTGAACTAGAACTAAACTAAAACTGAACTAGAACTGAACTAGAACTGAACTAGAACTGAACTAGAACTGAACTAGAACTGAACTAGAACTGAACTAGAACTGAACTAGAACTGAACTAGAACTGAACTAGAACTGAACTAGAACTGAACTAGAACTGAACTAGAACTGAACTAGAACTGAACTAGAACTGAACTAGAACTGAACTAGAACTGAACCAGAACTGGACTGGAGCTAAATACGATTTTTTAAGTGTCTGTCTATTACCGTCCCATCAATGTTTACCTACATATACAATCATATGAATAACATAAATGACATAAATTGTCATGATGCAGCTGTTTTTTCGCGATGTTTTGACATGTTTACAAATCCAAAAACAGCGTCAATAACAAGATTTGTGACTGAGAAGGGAAGATACGAAGTACGCAAGTATTTTTAAGTTTTTTGTATGCGTGGTGTAATTTGTCGCCAACATCACATTAACATAACATCTGTTTGGTACACTGTCTGAGGCATCATACTCATCAATATACAAATATATTATATAATCGTCATCATAGTCGCATCAACGTTAAGGTCCTTACCAACACGACAATGTAGAAATTAAGACTTGTTTTTTTGTCTGCGTTTGTATAAATAAATATGCTGATGTCTATTTATGTTCGTTAATATTAATATTTGTTGTTATTGTTGTTGTTCTTCTTGTTATTTACAATGTGTATGTTTTTTTTTTTTCGAGGGAAAAATTTTACCAATTTTATTCTTTATTGTTATTTGTTTGATATTCATATTTTGTGAAAAAACGCATGTATGTATTTAAATATCCCATTGCCATCAACACATACCTTGTGCAATAGTATGAATGTAAATGTTTTCAATTGTGTGAAAGTAAAACGCACATACATATATTTACTCCAAGTTGTACTATATTATTTTAAAGGACTTTTATGTAATTTTATCCTGATATTGTTGCTATTGACGTTATTGAACAGATTTCTTCTTATTTGTTTGTATTGGTTTTTTGCCAGCATGTGGAGCTGAACATTCTTGCCACAACATAGTAATGGCAAAAACAACAGTTACCTTCATGACAACGCCACCACATATGTTTGTATGTATGTACTTTCGGACGAGGCGAATTGAGTGGGCATGATTTTTTGGTTGTTATTATTTATGTTGTATAAGTGTGTTTACTTTATTGTGGTAATTGATATTGAAAACAGGTTAAATGAACAATATACATACACACAATAATTTATTAATTTAAAAGACATTTTATAAACAAATAGGAATTTTATTTTGTATGAAAAATTGAAAAAGGTTTAAACTTTTTGAGTTAATTAAAAAAAATATAATTAGAAGCCATAATATATAATGCTGCTAATTTATTTATATTTACAGAAAAAAATCCTTATAAAGGTATCCTTGCATTAAAATCGAAGTATTTTTTTTTTGTACTAGAAATAAAATCATAAAAATTGTTGAGACATTTAATGTAACAATCTAATCTAACGCTTTTAATATATTTCAAGTGCTTGTACTGAATTATTCTTGGAAGAAGTAATAAAATCAAATTAATAGCTCTATATATGAAGGCTTTATAAGTGTTTTTTAACCTTTAAATCATTGTCAGAAAGTGGAAATTTAACGTAATTATGATCTCAAAAACTTTATTCGATGGGCTAGGCGTATATACAAAATTTTTTTATCAAATTACCTTGCGAATTGCATCCTGTAGTGCGGACGGGCTGATATAGAGACGAATAGACAGACGTAGAGTGATTTTTAGCCGATTGCTATACTCTTGATATCAAAAACATCAACACAAACGCCTAATACCCTCCCTACTATAGTGGTAACATATACAGCAACAAATACAGTAACCAAGTTTTTATACTAACCTAAAAGAAAGTATCTATTTTATATCTTATTAAGATCGACTTAGCCGCCTTTTTTAATGGCTTTTGTAATATTTTTTATGAATATTAAGTATTACTGGGGAGGGAATATTGCTGATGTTTGTAACGCACAATAATATTGGTCCTATACCCACTTTAAATTATTCTAATCAGCCTAGAATCATTTTTTGAGTTGATTTAGCTATGTCCGTCCGTCCGTCCGTCTGTCCGTCTGTCCGTCTGTCTGTCTGTCTGTCTATCTATCTGCCTGTTCGTCTGTCTATCTATCTGTCTGTATGTTTGTCTATCTGTCTGTTCGTCTGTCTATCTGTCCGTCCATGTAAACTTTGTAATCAAACTACAAGTCGCAATTTTGAAGATAATTCAATGAAATTTGGTACATGATCTTCTATTGCATCAGAGATGAAGCCTATTAAACATTCTTAAGATCAGTCCATTATTTCACCTACCATCCATACAACTACTACAAGGTTTACAAACTACAGTTCTCAATTTTAGAGATAATTCAATGAAATTTGGCGTATGATCTTCTATGGTACATGAAACTTATTGAAAATGGTTAACAACGTAAAAGCCCTCCGAATAGGGCTTTTACGTTCAAACATCATAATTATGTTTAATATACTCGAATCGTGCAAAACCAAGTTCTATGCTTAATTATGGGGCCTCATTTGTCCCTAGCTTCTATAAAAAGCTCACTTCAAAATTTGACTTAAATGTCCACAATTTTATTTAACAATAAATGATACAATTCAACTTGAATGTTTTACTATGAAAACTAAATCACACTTTATTGTTATAACAAGTGTAAGGTATTATATGCTCGGCAACGCCCGACTATTATTTCTTATTTGTTTTTATTTTAACATGTTTTTGCAAACCTTTCAAATTAAATAATAAAAAAATATTTTAACGTCAAAAAACCTTCTATGAAAAAATAATGCTATAGATTTTAAATTCCATTACATTTTATTAACTTCAATAAAAATTTTTGCAGTTAATTTGAAAAACAAACTCGCAAAAACACACAACTCAAAAGCAGCTGCACTAGGATGACAGACAGAAGCAAAAATAATAAAGCAATAAATGGTAGTTAAAAGGATCAATAAACAAATTTTTATGTTGCATATTAAAAAATGGGATTATTTTACTTGTACATTAATTTTGTCTTAAATAAAAAGATAATTTCTATAATGAAAACAAAAAATGAAAACTATTAACGTTATGTACAGCAATAATAGTAAGAAATAATTTCGATGCTAAAACATAAAAAGTTTTGAAAAATATTTTCTAAAACGGTTTAAAAATTAATTTTTGTTAATTTACTTTTTACTTATTTTGAATGCAATTTCGTTAATTTTGACTCTATCGTTGTAACTATTTACGAGGAAAGTAAATTCAATGCAATAATTTTGGTTTTTCTAATACTGTTGGAAAGAAGTGAAATTTTTTACTAATCAAAATATCAACATACAACATTAATTTAAGACGAGAACCAAATCATTAAATTAAAAAAAATTTCTGTTAATCGATTTTTTTTAATAAAAGGAAATATCACCTGAAACGCAAACGGACCTAACTTACCAAAAATTTGATATCAACTTTATTGTTAATTCTAATGTATAGGATTAATACAAATTTCTACTTACTTAATTGGTTTCCTCTGTCAAAAATTATTGACAAAAAAGGCCCTATCTACAAGAATACTAAAATATTATATGAAAAGTTCCAATTTATCCATTTGTATATAAGTATGACATTGTCGACTATCATGACAACTGATAGCCCAGCAAAAATATTTTTGATTTGGAAGCAAAAAATATAACTACTGCATCAGTAGTTGCTTCCTCAATTGTATATTTCAATTATTGCCTTACAAAAAAGATTTTGGGAGCCATATATTGAGCAATTACTGTTTGTGGTGGGTAAATTTACTTCCCAACAACTCTAAAATCACTTAATTTTTATATATTTTTAATTTCTTGACCATGTTTTGTGTCTAAAAATAATATCAATTGAGTGAAATAATTCCAAATTCAACATTGTGAAATATGCATATTCTGGACTCCTTAAACAGAGTCCCTTCGAGAGGAATCTCATACAAAATTCATGTAATCTTTTATAACAAGTGTCAGCAGTAGCAACTGCACTTTGCCTTACAAATCTGCTTTCAAGGCGCCATTTTTTTGCTTTAATAGAAACAAAACTTTTCAATTTAAATATTTTATAGGCTTTCCTGTAAAATTTGACATGTAGAAATGTTTTTAAAAAAATTTTTTTTTTAAAAAAATATAGAAAATTTCATTATTATTAAAATATAGAAAATTTATTAAAAATTTTCTTTAAAAAAAAGTTTTCTAAATAAGTTATAAAAATTTTCTTTAAAAATAAAATTTCTTGAGTATTTTCTATAAAAAGAAAATTTATTTTAAAATTTTCTTAAATACGAAATTTTTTTTTAAATACGAAATTTTTTTATAAAAATAACATTTTTTAAAATTTTTTTTTATATAAATAAAATTTATTTAAAAATGTAACAAAATACCATAACTTTTCATTTAAAGGTAAATTTACAGGAAATTTTGAGCCTGAACTCGTTCTAGTTTGACGTCGAGAACAATGAATTTTGTTCGAAATTGTCACCTTCGGAACTGGTTCTGAGAACGTCGAAACTCGCTTTTTGGTACGCTTCTTGAACTAGTTCTTTAATCAATGATTTTTGTTTGAATTTGTCAACCTCGGAACTAGTTCCAGGGAAACTGTAGAGAACGTATAAACAAATATTTCTTTTTTAGCATTTTTGTTTCAAATTATTAAGACTAGGAGCAATTTTGAGAAACTGTTGAGAAATGTTTACTATTATATCAATGTTATTTACAAAACTAACATACATATATATACATATCTTACGTAAAATTTAATATAATTCTTCCACACCTCTAATCATTTAAAATATTTCTTGTAAGGATATACGTTACAAGCAGCTAACTTTCCCTTCTCTCGGTATCATTGAATAGTATGCATTCCATTGAACTAGTGTGGTAGCAATGTATAACTAGTTTCAAACAAATAGTTCCTTAAAAACTATTTAAAAGTATTTAAGAACCAAAGCAATATTCTAAAGAACGGGTTCCAGAAGTAATGGCGACACTACTAGTTCCAAGGCTGTTGTTTAAGAATCTGAAGTGATTCTGTTTTCACTCGTTCTAGAACTAGTAGTTTTTAGAACAAGTTATAAAATTTTTCCAGGGTAGTTAGATAGTTAGTTACCTAGCCACTTAGTTACATAGTCACCCTAGTTGATATGTAACATTTCATATGCTGTTTCAATTAAATATTGAAATCAACACAAAATATAATTATTAAATATTTAAATCTAGATACACAAAACTAATAAAAATATAAATTTACAGGACATGATCTTGTACATGCATGCCCGAACACTGTTATATATTTGTATTATAAAATTTATAACATTTTTGCCACAACTACTATATTCTACACACACACACACACTTGAAAACAACGTATTCGCGCTTGTTGAGTTTTAGAAAATATAATTTTATTTCATTTTATTTCATTCATATTTTTTTATTAGTTTTTATTACAAAATTAATACACGTTGATGCATTTTTCATACCAGGGTTTAATAAAGTTTTTCATGTTTTGTTTTATTTTTAAAATAAAAAAATTTTATGATGGTAATTTGTTGAAAATTTTTTAGATTTCGGGTTGTAAATGTGAAAATTGTTGAAAAAAACAACAACAAGTAAAACAAAGCTTGAGAGAAACATTAAATGTTATGCTTTAAAATTAAATTACATTTTCCGGCTAAAAATTTATTTCTTTATATTTACTAATTTACGTAGATATACGAAATTAAAGTTTAAAACCTCATACACACTTACATATGTATGTATGTACTCAGACTTATTCATTTAGATCCCAGCAGTTTTAAAAGTTGTCAATGTATTATATTTATATGGTAATTTTTCCAAATTTTAAATACATAGATTTTCCAAATATAAAGGATACTAGTGTCCCAAGGAATTTGTCGTCCTCATATAGCCCTCTAGGTAAACAAGAGAAAAGTCACTTAGGAAAATAATAATTTCAATTTTGTTTTGTATTTGGAACAGCAAACTCTGCAGGTATTAAACCACTAATTCATTCAGTTGATCCAGTCACAAATACACACACACACACAAATGCACTAATACACACTTCCTTAAACATAGAAATAAATTGAGAGGAGAGTAGAGAAAAACAGCTGTGGTTTTGTGAAAATTTTGTTTGCGCCAGTAATTGGACTGAACAAACTGTGTGTCAATTCAATAGCAGAAGTAGGAGTTTAATTTAAATTAGAATTTTTATTTTAGATTTGAAATAAATAAATACTCAATTAAACCATAAAATTTATTTGTTTATGTATAAAAAAAGTAGTTTTTTTTATTATTTCACTGAACTTTTCATAAATCATTACTTTAGTCTGGTAATTATATTGTGCCAGAGGTTGGTTTGTTATCTCATACTTTTCTCTAAGATAAATTTCATATCGTAAATACAAACAAAACTACAGACCGCATATATACACTCACTCCTGTAAACACACATACAATTACATTTAAAGTAATATGAGAAAAATACTAGTGAGAGTTATAGTTTAAAAAGTTCTCGGTAATTTAGAAGAGGGTTTGATACCCTACAGATAGTAAGAGTTTTATTCAACATTTTTAATAAAACTTACAATTGAGAAGGAATTTTATTTGGGAATAAGCTTTCTATATATTTGTAGCTTTAAAAAGTCTTAAGAAAGCTTAATTTTGAAAGCTTAATACCGAAATAGAATTAGACGTTTTTCATGAATTGTTAATATACATAAAAGTAAATATTTCATGCTTTACTAATCTCTTTAACGTTCTGTAAGCTTTTTTAAGCTTTAATTGGCATTTAGAATAGAAGTTTTGGAACAATCGTTTACACATATTTTTTTATTTCCTGAACTTTTAAAATTATACCATTTTTGGAAAAAAAAAACTTTCAGTGAATTTTTAAACGCTTGCTGTAATTTAATTTTCTAAGATTTTCAAAAATATGTTTTAGGAAAAGCTTTTAAAAAAGCTTTAGTATAATTCAATATAAATTTCTTTAAAATATAAATTTCTAATCTGTTTATTTTGTTCAACTTTTGTAATATTAACTTCTGTAAGGTTTTTTAAGAAACTTTTTAGTACACATGTAAAAGCTTGTTGCAAAAACTATTCTGAGCTTCTTTAAAATAAGCTTCGAGCTTTTGGAAAACTTTCCTAAACAATAAATTATCTAAATAGTGTGTTCTTAACTATAGCAAATTTAATTTTCAATAAAAGGTTTTTAATAAGTTTATAGTTTTTTAAACACAAATTTAAGAAAATTTACTATTCAAGCTTTTTCGTAATTTAATGCAGGCATTTGTTAAATAAATTTATTTTTCTTAAGGTACATAAGGTACATATTTTTTAAAAAAAAAACTTTTGAACAATTATATTTGTATTTTAATTTAAACATGCTTTTCTGAGCTTTTTATATTAAGCTCATTTTAAAAGATGTTATTTTAAACTGGACATTATAAGCTTTTAAATTAAATAATTGTAACTAAACCTTTTTTAATACATATGTTTTTAGCTTTTAATATCAAGTTCAATTTAGATGATGTTCAATCAAGACTAAGCCTTTGGAATTAGACTTTTTCTTGTAAGCTTTTATTTTTTTTAAATCAACGTTTTCACTTTTTTGCAACGAGCTTTCCTGAGCTTAATCGAATATGCTTATTGCTATCTTTTCAAAACTTTTAATTTTTTTTGAGAGTTTTCTTTTAAAAAAGCTTTTTAAAAAATATTCAAAATTTTTCATGAATCCACCAAACAAGAGCAAATGAGCTTTTTTAATGCCTTTTAACTGGCGTTAGCTTTATAAGAATCGGTTCTCATTCCAAGAACATTCTTATAATAAAACGTTTAAAAGTTTTAAGAGAATTTAGATTTCTAAAACCTTAAACAGAAAGAGTGTTTTAACAAGCTTTTTTCATCAAACAATCTTTCTTTAAATAAGCTGTTTCAACAGGATTTTTAAAAATCACTTAATCACTTTTAAAAGCTTTTTTTAAATAACTTTTCTGAACGTCTTTATAATAAGCTTTTCTAAATGAGCTTTCATAAACTTAGAAAAACTAGCTTTGCTACTGTTTTAACAAAGCTTTTCTAAATGATATTTCGAAAACATAAATCAAACAAGCTTTCTTTTTATGTATGATTTCGGATATATTTGCCATAATGATTTATAAGCTTTTTTTGAAATATGCTTTTCTACGAGTTTTCGCTATAAAATTTTACCGCAAAGCTTTTTTTGTATGAAAAAGAAAGCGATTTTAAAAAAGCAAATTGTTTGTAATGCCTAAAACATTTTAAATTTAATATCCAATGTAGGGTATTTCCGCAAATCTATATATAATTCCCTACCCTTAGTTTTGTTAGTTGTATTTTATTTGTTAATGTTTATTTTAGCATCTTTTGATGTTTATTTAAATGGTTACGTGATTTTGTAATTAAGGTTTTGGACTTTTTAAAATACAAAAACAAAAAACTGAAATAAACAAAACCTACATACTCCAAAAGTTTTACACAAATTTTGTGTTTGTTTATTTGTTCACAAATACTCACATTTTCTCACAAATACATACATACTTAAATAAATGGAAAAAATGAGGAAGAAGAGGATGTGCAAGGAAATAAGATAGAGGAAAACAAGTTGCTGTTATGGCTGCTGCATTTAACTATATATTTTTTTGTTTAATGGAAAGAGCATTGCAAGCCCTAGATCCACACTACAACTTCAACGAATACAACAAGTTTTTCCAGCAACAATAACATTTAAATCAAGCTGTTGACTGGCTACAGTGAGCTGTAGTCAGTCAGCGAGCTGAAGTTTTATATTTCGGTTTCAACTTCATCTTTATTTACGCTCATACCAAACATTTTACAATGATTTCTTATTTTTTCTACATTTTTATACCCTACACCACTATAGTGGGGAGGGTGTTATACGTTTGCGCTGATGTTTGTAACATACAAAAATATTGGTCCAATACCCACCTTAACAGTATACCGATCGATTCAGAATCATTTTTTGAGTCGATTAAGACATGTCCGTCCGTCCATCCGTCCGTCCGTCCGTCTGTCCGGCTGGCTGGCTGTCCATGTAAACCTTGTGCGCAAGGTACAGGCCGCAATTTTCAAGATAATTTGATGAAATTTGGACCAAGCATGTTTTTTGGCACAAGGACGAAGCCTATTGAAAATGGTTGAAATCGGTCCATTATTTCACCTAGCCCCCATACAACCGTATCTCCCGATTTGAACTTTTTATGCTATAATTACGTCAAATATTCTGCTATCTCTCTAAAAATTGGCACAAATAAGTTTTATATAAGTATAAATGATACTGCAGATTTTCGTAAGGATCGGCCTATATTTGACCCTAGCCCCTATACAAACCCCCCTTCAAAAAATGACTTACACGTCTAAAATTGACTTGTAACCATTTGTATCGCAATAAAACTCAACAAAACTAACTGTTATTTAGAAATATATCCTTTTCCCAAATTTACCGAGGATCGGCCCATATTTGACCTATATAAAGCCTCATTTAGAAATTTTAGTTTTTTATCAATAAACGGCTTAAATATTTTGGAATTATGGTAATATTCAACAGTTTCTTTACAAAAAATAAAAATTTTATAAAAGTAAAAATTGTAAAAATATACTCATGGTGTAGGGTATCATATGGTCGGCCATGCCCGACTATACTTTCCTACTTGTTTTTCTTTCGTTCAGAGGCATAATGGAGGCACTAACATACACATTTTTATAAAATTTTCTACCATTTTGAATAAATAAGAGATTTTTACGCTGTGTACTTGTGTGCGTATACCATTTTTTTCGAAAGCAGAATAGTGGAAAACATTTCCTTTTTTCGTGTGTGTATGTCTGTTTGTTTGTATAAAAACCATTGAAAATAGTTGTTGTAGAAAATAAACTTTAATTGTGATCACATTACAAAAATCACAGAAATTATAACTTAAGCATACAGAAAAGTCAGCTTTTATTGCACGTACATATGTATGTTTGTAAGTATGTATGTGTATATGTTGTTTGTTTTACTCCTTTTTTTGATTGCAGCAGTATGAACAGAAAGTAAAAAGTTTTTAATATTGTGAAAATGTCATAAAAATTAAATTAGTTTTTGTATATCAAAAAAAAAAAAAAAAACTTTATTACTACTCGTACATTTGAAAAAAATATTTGTAATAAATTTGTAGGAATATGAAAAGCTTTAATTTATGAATTTCTATGATTTATATTTATAGAAAAACAACGAAATGAGAAAATAACAATCACTGATTTTTAAATTTAATAATTTTTGAATTTTAAATTTTTAAAGTTTTAACAAATTAAACAAAAAAATTTTGATAAACTTCGTTAAAGAAAAACTTGCAAACTTAAATTTGAAGCTGTTGAAACATTTTTTAAAGAAGCATTTTAAGTTGAAAAAAGAAAAGCTTTTTGGATTCTTAAATTTGAATGATTTTTAAATTTTAAAATATTTTAAGCTTTAACAAATTAAAAAAAGCTTTCAAATATTTAGTTAAAGACTTTGCAAACTTAAATTTAAACCTTTTGAAAGATTTTTTAAAGAAGCATTTTCAAAATTGAAAATGAAAATCTTTAAAGAAAGCTTTTTACAGAAGTTTAAATAGAGAGCTTTTACTCGAAAAAATATTCAGTTCTTTTATTTTTATTTATTTATTTAAAAAGAAGTTTCTAAATTTTTAGAATAAAAAAAGCTTTTTAAAATATATTAAATTAATCAGAAGCTTTTTTAAAAAAAAGCTTTTAAAAGGAAATATTTCCAGCTTTTCAAATTAAATAAAATTACAAATTTAAAATTCTGTTTGGAGTTTCTTAAAGAAGATTTTAAATTATTAGAAAAAAAATTTTTTTTGAAAAAGTCTTTTAAAAGCATATATTTCAAGCTTTTTAAAAAATTCAATGACAAATGTAAAGTTTTTTTTAATCATTTTCTTCTAAAGTGTCTTGATAAAGAAAGCTTTAACAACAGTTTCTTGTTAAAAAAGTTGCCCAATAAAATTAAATTCAAATATTTAAAGTTTTGTTAAAAATATTTATTAAATGTGTTTTTTCAAAGAGCTTTTACAAAATGTTCTCATATAAAATGCTGTTTAAGATTTGATTAAAAAGCTTCACTAAAAAGCTTTCAAAATTATTTATTGTTTTAAAATTTTATTTCTCAAATAATATTTCAAAAAAGTTAGTTAAAAGTTGTCTTTGAAAATGTTTTCTTAAAATGCTTTTTTGAAAATATTCTTAAAGAAATATATAATTTTTTAATATTGTTTTTAAAACATATTTTTCAAAAATGATTTTTTTTAAAGACTTTTTAAAAAAATCATGTTAAAAAAAACTTAAAAAAATAGGTTTATTAAAAAACTTTTAAAAAGCTTTTTATTTTGAAATCAAATTTTAAAATTTTTTTTAAGATTTTTTAAACAAATTTTGTTAGTGGAGTTTTTAAAAAAGCCTTTTCTGAAAAAAACGTGTTTTAGAGAAAAGCATTTTTTAGTCAAGTCAAAATGTATAGTAGACCATGACCGACCATATAATTCCCACACAAGTAAGTACTCGGGGAGTGCGCCAAATAGATAAAATAATGTACTGTATAACCATTTTAATAGGCTTTGTTCATGGGACGAATTTTATAAAATAATATTTCAAATTGCATACTGTAGCATTCGCATAAAATTTACATGAACTCGCAGTCGGAGGGACAAATGGTCGGACAGACGGCCATAGCTAAATCGACTCTGAAGGTGATTCTAAGCCGATTGTTAAACTTCAAGGAGGATGTAGGACTTTTGGATATTATAGTCATCAGAGATAAAAGATAAATGTTTTCTAAATATAGTTTGTTCACAAGTATTTCTAAACCAAGTTTTAAAAATAAAAGCTTTTTGAAGAAGTAAAACTAGTTTTTATTATTAAAATCTTTGGTGAAATAATGTATGCCCTACACCACTTGAGTAAATATAATATTATGATGGGTTTCTGCTGGTGTATTTATCGAAAAGAAATATTTGTTCTACACCCATCATAATTTTCTTAATCGATTAAATAATTTCAGTCCTTGCGTCCATTAATCGTTCTGTCCTTGTTAACCTTTTTAAAAGGTGTTGCTTTTATGAAGTTTGTTATTATACCCTACACCACTTTAGTGGGGAGGGTATATTGGTCCTATACCCACCTTGGAATCATTTCCTAAGTCGATTTAGTTATGTCCGTCCGTCTGTCCGTCCGTCCTTGTAAACCTTGTAATCAAATTACAGGCCGCAATTTTGAAGATAATTGAATGAAATTTGGTACATGATCTTCTATTGTCCAGGGACGAACCCTATTGAAAATGGTTAAGATCGGTCCATTATTTCACCTAGCCCCCATACAACTGTACCCCGAATAGGGCTTGTAAATCAAACTACAGGTCGCAATTTTGGAGATAATTCAATGAAATTTGGCACATGATCTTTTATGGCACTGTAGACAAAGCACATTGAAAATGGTTAATATCGGTCCAATATTTCAACTAGGCCCCATAGAGCTGACCTTGCCAAATAAGTCTTTTAAGTTCATAATTATGTTTAATATACTTGTATCTCGACAAAAAGCTGCAAAACCAAATTCTATACTATTCTTGATGACCGGGATGAACTTTATAATTATAGGGCCTCATTTGACCCATCAAAATGTTATTTAAATATCCACAGTTTTATTAAACAGTAAATGACTTTAGTATATCTGAGGCAAGGTACAATTCAACTTAAATGCCTTATTACGAAAACTAAATCATATTTTATTCATATACAGGTGTAGGGTATTATATGGTCGGCCTCGCCCGACTATAATTTCTTACTTGTTTTTGTTTTAAAAAAGCTCTCTTAAAATCATAGTAACACTAATTAACTTTAAGCTTATACAAATCTATCTTCAAAAGTTCCATTATTAAAGCTTCCGTAAAAAGCTTTATCCGTATTCTGGCCTTGAAACATCATAGAAACAAACTAATATTCTTAAAATTATTAACTTCTTTTTAAAGTCGAACATAAATCATCTTTAATATTCTCCCTAATAATTTGTATTATAAACTACGTTCAAAATGTTTAAATGTAATACTAAGTAATTTTCAGACTTTAACAAATAAATCACAACAAAAATAAATTCATATAATAGAATTAAAAAAAAGAAGAAAAAAAAAATAAAAAACTGCAAAAGTTTTTAATGTTTAACACAAAAATCCCATTACTCTATGTTAAAGTGTGTGTTTTTTTCTTTTTTTTTATTTTATTACAAAATAAAAAATTAACAAAGTTTTTTCCATACAAGAGAGATATAGAGAGTAGAGTATAAAATTAATATGATGTATGAATAAAATATTTCAATTTATTTTACTTATCTATATGTATATGTAGATATTTATTATTTTCTATATGTTTTTTTTGTTCTCCACCAACATAATGTTTCATAAACATATTAAAAAGTTTGCAATTTTTTTTTTTAACGAAAAATTTTTTTGTGTTTATTATTTTTCACAACATTTATGTCTAATATTAATGTGTAGCAAAAGAAAAAAATAAGTAAAGAAAAACAGAACAGTATAAACTTTTTTAATATTTTTTCTAGTCCAGAACCACAAAGTGGTATGAAGGGAATATGTGAAAAAAAAACGCAAGAGTTTGAAATAAATAATACAAGTTTTTTTCTTAAATGGTCAACTGTGGGTTTTAAATGAGACATTATTTTTTTTTTGTAAAAAAATACCTTATAAAAAACTGTTAATATAAATGTCATGTACAGGTTTTAGTGAACAAATTTAGTTTAAAAATATTTGTAAGTTACACTGTAACTAATATATAAGTTATAATTAGTTTAGAGTTTAATTTTATGATTTATCATGTCATTTTAATTAATTTTATTTAAAATGCAATAAGAAAATTTTTAAATTTATATTATCAATTTAATTGAAAGCCACAATGTTTTCATGCAGTTGACATAATTAGCTTAGGGTGATTTAATATTTTTTTTCATGTTTAATATAAGCTTTATATTTTTGTAATTAAATTATTTAATTAAAAATTAATTAGATAAAAAATAAAAATAATAAAAAAAAATTGTATTAAAAATTTCTAATTTATAAATTTTTAATTACACTCAAAAAAAAGTTGTGTGTATATCAAAAGTGTCTTTGAAAAGTATTAGGAGAATAATGAAACTTTAAATAATGTTTATTTTTTCCAGTAGATTTAAGAAAGTCCATCCATCTATGCATCCGTCTGGCAACTAATTTACTGAAATAACTTGAAATTTTTCTCTTCGAACCGCATTACTGAATCAGTTTAGTCATAGTGTACGTAATGGCCTTAAGATTAAAGTCGTAATAGTAATCTCAGTCCTTCCGTCTATACACTGGCGAAATACTCCCGCCCGTCTGTACATATACGTATATGGAGGATAATGAAATTTTAAATAATTGTTCTTTTCTCATTAGACTTTAGAATGTCCTTCCATTAATGCTTATCTTATCCTTTTATTAAAGACGAAATGGAAGGACAGACATATTACCCAGTTCAATTATTCTAAAAAAAATATTTAAATATTAATTCAATATTCAAACTTAATTTAATCAATCGAAACAGAATAGTTTTTAGTTTATATATTAATGCTAAATAAGTCCGTCCTTCCAATTATTTTCAGAAATCCATAAAATTACTAAATTGTTTTCCAAACTTCTGTTTTGAGTGTATTATAAGCTTTTTTTATTATACCAACTTATTTAATTTCATTTTTTTTCAATCAACATTTGATTATTTTTTTATAATTATTCCATACCATTAAATGTTAATAAATCAATAACCACAAAAATCAAAACCGCACTAATAAACAAACACACAGGATCAAAAAAAAAGAGCAGGAGGTAAAGAAATAAAAAATAAACACCAAGTTAATGATTCATAAAAATTAAATTACTATAGAGAAATACAAAAAAAAAAAAAAAATAACACAAATTAAACAAATAAATAAAACAACAACAATGAAAATTATATAAGAAATATAAAAACGTATACAAATAATTATAATACATAATGTCTCTATAAATATTAAATTTATAGCCAATTCAAAACATTAAAAGAATTTATCGAAACAGTGGTAGGAGATGTAGAAACAAGAAATAAACTCAAAAGTCAATGGTATCATCGCCGACAACAAATCATGATTAAATAAATGACTTGAAATACTCAGACCATAATGATTAAGAATAAAGAAAAAATATAATAATCTATTTAGTTGTAAATTATAACAAAACATGCTAAAATCTAATATTCTAGTTTAGTTGCTAACCTGCCGTTCACAGTGGCCGCCCCCCATACTACAATTGATTCTTGTGCCAATTATAACCTAAAAGGTATCCCTTGATTCCCTCTTAAACTGTTGGGTACTACTGGTTACCACAAATAAAAAGCTTTCTACACGCAACTGCTTTCAGAGACATGTTCAATAATGGGTTCAAAAATAATAACAATCATAGTCATCATCGTCATCGTTCTCCTCATTATCAATACCACCACTGTGATTGTTTAATGAAAATGGAAAAAAAAATTAAATAGATGTCTGAGAAATAGAAAAAAAAACCGTCAACAAAGTATTTTTTTTTTGTATAGAAAAAACTAATATTGTAGGAGACACAACCAACAACTTAATGACTGTGCCAATAATTAGCTAATGACAGTTTAAAAGCATTTCTCTGTCTGCCGATGTGTCAGTCATTCTATTATGTTAGTCGTTGGTTTTTATCATCATCGTCATCATCAAAATTGTCTGTTTTATTTATGTGGTGTTTTTTTTTTTGCTTATACCCTACACTATAAGAATGGTGTTATTGGTTTTGTTTTACTATAATGTAATGGATGTAGTTATGTATATTATATAATTAGGTTACAATATTGAAATAATTGAGAAAAGGTGTATCGATTCGGACCATTTTTTCTATGACTACTTATACTCTACACCACTTTATTGGGGAAGGTATATTGGATTTGTGCCGATGTTTGTAAAACACAATAATATTAGACCTATACCCACTTTAAAGTATACCATTCGGCTCAGAATCATTAACTGATTCGATCCATGTAAACCTCGTAATCAAACTTCAGATTGCAATTTCGAAGATAATTCAATGAAATGAGGTACATGATCTTCTATTCTATTATCCCAGGGATGAAGTCTATTGTTAATGGTAGCTTAGACAAAGCCTATTGAATATGGTTAAAATCGGTCCATTATTTCACATAGCCTCCGTATAACTGAACCCCCCAATGGGGTTTGTAAACCTTGTAATCAAACTACAGGTCGCAATTTTGAAGATAATTCAATGAAATGTGGTACATGATCTTCTATTCTATTATCCCAGGGATGAAGTCTATTGTTAATTGTAGCGTAGACAAAGCCTGTTGAATATGTTTAAAATCGGTCCATTATTTCACATAGCCTCCGTATAACCAAACCCCTTGTAAACCTTGTAATCAAACTACAGGTCGCAATTTTGAAGATAATTCAGTGAAATAATAATAGGTCCTCATATGACCCAAGCTCCTATTAAAAGTTCCCATCAAAATTTAACTTAAATATCCACAATTTTATACAACAACTAGCATACCTTGGGTACTTCGCTACCCTAACTTAAATACATACAAAATTTTGTTTACTTTTATAGAAAATTAAAATTGATTAAAATTTTTTAATGTTATAGTTTTATACGTACATTACCACTTGAATATTATATATTAAGAAGCTTGTATTTTTAGTTTCATTCATTATGCCTCCACATTATAGAAAATTTCAAAAGTAATATTTAATAAAAAGTACTATTAAATACCTCTAATAGATTTTCATTTAATCAAAAATTTTATGTTTCTGTGTTCAATATTATATACAATTCAAAATATATAATTTGATGAATAAAAAAGTAGTAAAAGTCCCTTTCAGTAGATGACTAAGGTCCCTACATTTTAAATTTTATTTTTAATATCTATGTTCAATATCGTAAAAATTTCCTGTTTTTTTGCAATAAATTTTACAGAATTAGTATGTAATGTAAAAAGAAAATTTCAATAAACTGAAAAAGTTTTCTTAATGTGCTAAAAAAAAGTACCATAAATATAATTTTCTTCCTTTTACACCCAAAAAGGACTGAATTTTAAAAAAGTACGAAACAGGTGTCTCATAATTTTGAGAGATGTATCCAAACTATTTATAAAAATTTTATTATGTTAATTATTTAAAAAGTTATTAAGGGCCAAAAACAGGTACCAAAATCACCTTGGTTACACATTTTTACCCCTTAAAAGTACGAATTTCAAAAAAGTACCAGATACCCATCTGTTCATTTTAAGAGTAGATATAGATGAATTTAAAATTTTTCTTGTATTACTAATATTGTGTAAGATTATTAAGAAAACTAGTTTTTCCCGTTTTAACCCTTTTTACCCTCCTTAGTGGATCTACATAACCAAAAACACATCTACTGTCAAAATTTAATGATTCTAGGTTCAGCCGTTTGGGCTGTGCGATGATGAATCAGTCAGTCAGTAACGATACTCTTTTATATATGTAGATAAACGGCTTAAGTATGTATATCTGAGGCAAGGACAATTCAACTTAAATGCTTTATTATGACAAGTCGGGCAACCCCCAACAAAACTTACTTGTTCCTATTGAAATGCAACACACATTTTGTTTAATTTTTATATAGACAACTTTTTCCGATTTTCTAACCTTTTTGTACAAAAGGTACTCAAGCTAGTTAGTTAGTTAGTAAGTTCGTTAGTTTCTAAGTTAGTTAGTTAGTTAGTTAGTTAGTTAGTTAGTTAGTTAGTTAGTTAGTTAGTTAGTTAGTTAGTTAGTTAGTTAGTTAGTTAGTTAGCTAGTTAGTTAGTTAGGTAGTTAGGTAGTAAGTTAGTTAGTTAGTTAGTTAGTTAGTTAGTTAGTTAGTTAGTTAGTTAGTTAGTTAGTTAGTTAGTTAGTTAGTTAGTTAGTTAGTTAGTTAGTTAATTAGTTAGTTAGTTACTTAGTTAATTAGTTTGCTAGTTAGTTAGTTGTCTAGGACATAAATAATGGAAGTCGGAAATCTTCATTCATTTTCAAAATAACAATTTCCTTAAATTTCTCCTTTAACCTTCCTACATTCTAAAAACTTAATGAAAATATTACTAAGCATGACAATAAATATTTAGACACGCACATGTTACAATATAATAACAGTTACAACAAAAACTAGAATAAATATAAATAATATATTATATCGTTATATAAATCGAGAAAAAATGATTTTGTTTAATTCCTAGAATGACTTAAAAACATTAATTTTGCTACTAAGTAAAAGAGGATTTCGCTGTAAACACGATATTTGTTTTAACCAGCTAAATTAAATAAAAAAGGGCGAAAGTCATAAATATTTATTGTAGTCATATGAAATAAATTGAGGTTATTGTAATGGCAATTAAAAGAACATACGAACAGTTCTCTGGAATTCAGAGATAAAGATATAAACATACAAACTTACATTACTGTTTAATTCTGGCGATCTTTTATTGCCTTAGCTTTGTAGATTGGCAATTTTCTTTTAGCTTAAATTTGATTGTTTTAAATATTTGCTTGCAATGAACAGACTTACACACATAGGTAGATAAAATGTTTATTTAAAAGAATTAAGCCTTATATTCGTAAAAATTATTAGAAATTTTTTTATGTTTCTTTATGCTATCACAAATTTTTAATTTTATTAGACTTTATTAGATTTTTCAAAAAAGCACGTAGACATGCAGTCTGTGTGCTGTAGTTTTTTTGCTTTTAAACGAATAAAATTAAATATTTAAAATCCTTTAATAAATTAGCACTGCAGAGCAGTTTGAAAACACCATGAATATAAAATGAATTGGAGATTATAATTATTTTGCAGACAGTTGGAAAAGTTGTTCGAAAAATGTGTTTTTTTTTTCATATAATAAAATAAAACTTTTAGTTATAAAAAATTCACTACCATAACCATGCATATTTAAACATTTAACATTTAATTATTATATATTTTTTTAATTACACGAATTCACACTAAAGTGTTGAATAATTTATAGAAGGCAAAGTCATGAAGGTTATTACGATGAAACAAAACAAAAAAAAAAAGAAAAGTAAGCGGTTTTTAAATGAATATATAACGGATATAGAAGTTCAGTATTTAAATTTTTTTTCATTAAAATATATGGTTGATATTCGTATTTAGTGTTGTAAAAATGCAAATATTGTTTTTTTAAATACAATTTAAATATGACCGGTTACAACCACTTGGAGACGTATGATGAATAAAATATTACTCATACGTATTATTAATATAACAATTTATATGAATATTAGGTAGAATCGTAAAAAAATGTAAGATTTTTTTCAAATTAATTTTAAAAATGGTTACTAGGCCATAATCAGATAGATAAGGGATAAATATTACTACCGATAAAGACAGAAATTGACAGATGAACTTATATATATATATAGAAAGGGCAATAGAGAAACTAACATGTTGAACCATGCTAATAATTTTACTATACAACTTCAATATCAAAAGATTTAAGTGCCACACGAAAACACAAAAAGATCTATAGAAATAATTTTACAATATAAACAGACATGAAATGTGTGTATGAGTGTGTGAATGTTTTATTTTTAAAATCTATGTATTTGTTGTTGTTCCTTGCTGCACAACAAAATACCGACAAACCATTCAACTGCAAGCATTTCAATGTAAATTTACACAAAACAAACTTATACATATACAAACATCTATTTGTGCACACAACTTAAATAAGTAAATGTTTATTTGTCTCTCTTTCTCTCTGTCTCTCAATGTGTGTATAGATGTATGTGTTGCAAAAGATGTATAAACATTTTAAATTGCATACTTTGTGGCTGCACTCGTGTCAATGTATCCTTTTTCATTATTGCAATTATCTTGTGAATTTTAGACATGTAAACACTTAAAACACATACCAAAAAGATTGTGTTAAAGAAAGTGCAGATAGGAGGTGTGGTACTACGAAAAATAACTTTTAAACATTTATACTTCTTAACTTTACTGTACTTTAAACAAAATTGTATATAATAAAACCAAACTATATGTATGCATATACATACGAATGTTTTGTTGTATGTGTTAAATGTTGTTGTACAAAAAAAGCCACAATTTTTGTGTTACCTCTATAATGCTTTATGATCATGTAAGTAGAATTGTAAGGATTTAAATGATGACATGTTATAATGGAAACGCAAAGTAATAACTTAATGTCTGATGAAAATAGATTTGTAGATTAAAATTTATATTTTCAGATTTTTATCCATTGACTATTACAAATTCTGCTCTTCTGTGTTGACTGGCCTATTACTAGTATATATGTTAGTCTATATATTAATACATGGACTTATGTATATCCTTGTATATTGACACGTCTTACTAACTAGTCCAATGCCTAGTCTCGGGACTACTTACAATTCCAAGCAGTAGGTGTTGTTGTAACAGATCTAAGCCAAGAAATTAAGATACTTCTACAGGGTAAGTCTATAAATCCATTGGCCTAAGAGAAGTTAGGTGGGTTGGACTGTTGCTTATGTGCTGGATACCATAACGATACTTTTCACGTGCTAGGCATTTATTTGGGACGTCAAGGTCTATGCTGGACCAGTAGGCGTTGAGCTTCTTGCTCCATCCCGATCTCAGTTGTGCCAGATCATCGAGGCAGGTTCTTCTGTCTGCTAAGGGCGTTAAGCGGTTTATTGAGCGTCGTTCAAAGCTATGATCAAACGGACATATCTTCGTATGCTTTTCTCGTATACAGGAAGGCCCTTCCTGGTAAACCTCGGTGGAGCTTCCAACTTTGTGATGTCAAGAAGAAACTGTTTAGTCAGCATCACATTATGTTCCTCGACTGGAAGGACCTTCATTTTCTCATGTAAATGGTGCTCCGAGGTTATGTGCATGTAAACCGGTACAGTATGTAGGGCAGCATTTTGACAGCTTTGAATATTTCTCCACTGGGTATCACTTTGCAAAGGAGAAGACCACACTGGAGCAGAATAATTGTCTACTGATGGGCAAAATGTTTTATAGGTAGCCAACATTGTTTTTTTGTTCATTCCACAAGTGCTGCTGGCTGGAGCATTTAGATCTCGTTTCAACTTCGCAATCTTTGCGTAATTGCAGTGCCACGAACCGAGGAATTTGAGTTCCATCGACTAAGATGCTTAAATTCATGAAGACTTCACTGGTGACAGCATCAGGTTACGTCCAGTGAAGAAGTTATGTATTTCTCCGAGGTAACCATTCAATCAATTGCATAGCTCATCAACGTTTTGGCCCGTCGTCATAATGGTACAGTTCTTCACATTTGATATAACTTTCACACCTTGTGGATGTATGGAGAGTTTAGAGAGGTTGAAGTTAAACAGTAGGGGTTAAGACACTGCGCTGTGGTACTCTTTGTTTAACTCTACAGGTTTTTGAACATTTGTCTCTAAACTAAGACCTGGTTCACACTGGGAAACTTTTTCGAGAAACTTTTGTGTGTGGGAGAATGAGATGGTTGATATTTCTTTCTATTTCTCCCACACACAAAAATCAAGAGTTTCCCAAAAAAAGTTCCCTAGTGTGAACCAGGTCTAAACGAACCGCTGACGACCACTCATCTAATTCCTCAAGCTGTTGGGCATGTCGGACTGCAGGAAGTCCTAGAAGAGTGTGAAATGGCTGACTAAAACTAAAGACTAGTTTATTATTTTGGTCTGGGCTATGAACAAAGCCATTTGATTACCATTAACCACTTATATGTTAGTCATGTACTATGAATATCTTAATTTTTAAACTTGTGTGAATTATTTTCATTCACTCATTATAAAAACAAAGTCATTGTTTTGTTTACTAAGTCTTTAAACAATTTTATTACTTTTGTTTATGTGTGTAATGCTGTAAACAACAAAAACAACAACACAAAAGTCAAATATAAAATAAAAACATAAACTAAATGGTTTATTTTTTCCCTAGATTTTTCTTCATATTATTTTTTTCCTATAAATTCAAAAACCACTTGTTTGTTAAATATTGTTGAATCTTTAGTTTTTTGTTTCATTTTTTCAAATAGATTTTTTTTTATTTCGAGTTTTTATTTTCTCTAATACTCCGGTACTGTTGTTTTGAATTTTCTATGGGTTTGTTCGTCGTTTTTCTACTTGAATGGTTTTTATGTGATGTCATCTTATTTTATAAACTTCCGGGTTTCTTTTATACAACTTTGCAGACATAAAAACTAACACACACACACATGACCATAAATACTCGTTTACATTAATCGTTATAATCCTCTTCAGCATCATTCATCATATTTTCCTGCTTCGTTTTTTTAATAGTTTAAGCAAGAGGGTATGAAAAACAGTTAAAACATTTAACGCGTTTTTTTTTTTTTTTTGTATTACCAGCAGACTTTATGAGAGCTTTTTTAGCAATACTCACACATCCATACTTGTATGTATGTACTTGTATGTGTAAAATGTTTATGTGTAATCTTAGCTAGAATGTCTGTTTTTTGTTGGTTGGTGTTAGTGTATTCTATTCATAAAACTAGTGAAAATTCTTTATTTTTTCTTTAATGATTTTTTGCTTTTCCGGCTTCCTTTTGGCTTTAGTCTAGGTGCGAGAGTGAGTAGTGAAAAATTTTCCTCCATCCTTTTAATGTTTTCTAAGTAGGTTGTTAACCTGTGAAGGTGTGATTAAATACTCATGAAATCATTAAAACATTTAAGTATATTCTTTTAGGTACAAGTATCTGTGTTATTTTTTTCTTCCGTTGATTATTAAACTTGTTTTTCTATGACTTTAAATTGAGGGATGTATTTATGTGTTTGAGTTGGTTTTGTTGAGTGTCTTGGTAATAAAATAATTTACGAGCTGAAATTTCAATAGGTTTATTGTTTGTTTTTTTTATTAGTAAGGAAAAGTTTATGACTTTAAAATTACTCTATTGATTTTCAATTAGCTCTGAATGGGGGGTGGTAAATACTATGTTAGGGTTTTAGAAAGCTGATGGTAATGTTCAAAACATCATGAAGTAATCCTATTGTTCTAGTTTTAAATGAAATAAATTTAGTTTTGTTTGATATTATCTTTACACAAATATCTATTGGTGATTTATGAGAAAGCATGTCTTTTGGCTATAGCCTTGACTCTAAACCAGTCTTGACTAAAGATCAACCTATATACCTTATTATAGACTTGGATAATTTCTATAGTCTGTATAGATTTAATTATAAAAATGACTAAAGTCTTGACTGTAGATTAGTCTGCAGACTTCACTATAAACTAGTCTTTAGTTTTAACTATAAATGAGTCATCAACATTGACTATATATTAGTACATAGCCTTGTCTATAGATTACTATTATCTAGAGATCTGGTAGTAGAATTGAATATAGATTGGACAATAGACATGAATAGATTAGTATATAGTCTTGAATAGATTAGTCTATAGTCTTGACTACACACTATTCAATAGTCTTAACAATAAATAAGTCTATAGCCTTGACTATAGATTAGTCAATACTATTGACTATAGATTAGTCTATAATCTTTACTATAGATTGGTATCAACTGCATAATGTTTATAGACTTAAATATAGATTAGGTTCTAATCTTGACAATAGATTAGAATATAGAATAGTCTTTAGTCTTGACTTGAGATTAGGTTATAGTCTGAACTATATATTAGGCTATAGTGTACACTATAGACTAGTCTATATTATTTACTATAGATTAGTGTTAACTGCAGATTATGTTGTATACTTGACTATAGATTAAATTATAATATAGCCTGTAGATAAGACAATAGTCTTCACTATTGATTACTCTGTATACTAAATTGTAGAACGTAGACTTGCGTGTGTATTATGTTAAAGTCTTGACTATTGATTAGTCTATAGAATATGGATTAGTCTATAGTATTGACTTTAGATTAGGTTGTAGTCTGGACTATATATTGGCTTAAAGTACAGACCAATTTTATTAACTGTAGGTTAGTGTTAACTGGTTGTAGGCTTGACTATAGATTGGGTTATATTCTTAAATAGAGATAAGACTAGATCTACAGATGATATATCTCTCTATAGAATATACATTAGTCTTGACATTATATTAGATTATAGTCTGGACTATTTATTATTCTATATAATGTTGACTATGGACTTGACTCGTATATAGTTTTGACTGTAGGTTAGTATAGAAAAATCTGTAAATAGGAGAGATCCTTACACTAGCCTATAGGGTCGATTGTAAATTTTTCTTTACTAAAATTTAGTTCACAGTCTATAGTCTTGATTATGAATGCTATAGTTTATAGTCTAATCCACAGTCTTCTCTGACGTTTTAGGTCATTTATTGCTATAAAAAACTATGTTTTGCAAAATCGGAAAATTAGATTGTATGGAACCTAGGTGAGCTAATGAAAAGATTGCAACAATTTTCAATAGGCATCATCCTTGTACACTTGTGATGCAAATTTTATTAAAATATCTTGCAAAATGTGACCTGTAGCTTGCACACAAGTTTTACATGGACAGCCAGCCGGACAGACGAACGGACATGTCTTATTTGACTCAAAAAATTTATATGAAATTGTCTTTGAACCTTAGCAACAAAACTCTACTATTAATAAAAAGAACAACTTTTCTAAATTAACAAAGCTGTTCTTTTTTGTTTAATTTAAAATTCAAATAGTATTTTTAATATAAATTCTTAATAACAATACATTGTTGCACATTTTTCTTTCAAATCTTTTATATTTATTTAACTAAAAAAGAACAAAAACAAAATAATAATAAATATTTCTCTTAAATAATATTTAAATATTTTTCTTAGAAAAAAGTAAATAAAATGTTTCCATATTTTCTAACAAATTGTTATAATTTTAAACAACTTTTACATTTTGTCTTAAATAAACTGCTGTTGCTGCAACAAATAAAACCATATTTCACAAGATTTGAGTAGAATAAATATTTATTGAAAAATAGAAAGAAATAAAAAAAACATTTATTGTTTTGATCTTTATAGACTTAAGAATGTGACAGGTTGCTTTAGCACATGTAAATAGACACATTTATACCCATACCCTTGAAATACTAATACTGAATACAAAAATGACAGAAAAGAATAGAGAAAAGAAATAATATAAATAAAAAAACAACAAGTTAAAAAAATAACATATATTATATATATATATATATATATATATATATATATATATATATATATATATATATATATATATTATATTATAATATATATATATATATAAGTACATGCATATTTATATGCACACCCACTCATATGTATATAGACAAATGCAAACATCCTTTAAAGCTTAAAATTTAAAAAAAAGGACATGCAGAAAAAAATCCCTATTTGTAAGTTTTATATGTCAAAGATGAAAGACGAAAAGCAGAAGGAAAAAACACTCTACATACTTGAAAAATATTGTTGCACTTTATCATCAAGACATTTATGTTATTTTGTAGTTGTTTGTTACAAATACATATACACACATATAAAAGCAGATATGCATATGTAGGGGCAATCTGAAAAGACATTTTTTCGAAGGCTGTCTTTTATGGCAGAGTTTTTAGATAATTTTTCTCTTTGGTTGTGTTAAAAGGTTCTGTATTAATCAAACAAATAAAATTCAAAATAAGTCCACCGGGGGCATGTTACCTTGGTAAAGCCTCTGCTTTGGTGTTACTGCAATCCCGGGGTATAAAGAGGTGGCCAATACCTCTAGTCTGGCCGGGACTAAAAAATTGGTTGCAGATTACATTGATTGAAAGAGGTCGGACCAGAGCACCGCATAATCTGGTACTACGGGTGGCAAGTTGCCCGCAGGACTATGTCCTAGCTGGTCAGTTGGTTAAGGTTCCTTCGGGAACCACGTAGTGGCTGTGGTTTAAACCCAAATTCGCGGGAAGAGTAAGTGGCGGTTAAAAGACTAATGTAAGGTAAAGTCAATATTTCGGGATAAGTTCGGTGCTGATACCCCACAGGGGAGTGACTGTGGAACTAAGCGTTGAAAATGAGTTGGTGTTATTTGTATATGGTACGGGATGAATGTGAGGTACGGCGGACCTTACCCCACCCGTCTACCTATAATGAATGTGTCGTATGAATGAGCTGTGTACTGAGTTGAATGATGATGAATGAAAGGTATCATATACATATGATACCATTGAATTTTCCTTCCATGTCCAGATATGTTCAGAGTATACTCTGCTCATATCAGAATTAACACAGTGTGTCCCTGTGAGTAAGAACAATGTCTTCGGCTTATTGATGGATCGTACTTCGGTCCACCGGTTACGTCTCTAGGTGCTGTTGTCAAATCAGTAGAGTCCATCCAAGGATCAGCGATAAGATAGCTCGAGTGCTTCAGCAATGTATTTGTGCATGGACCGGTCAAAGCCAAAGTATAAAAATTGCTACCTGAGTTCTTCATTGAAGAATAAAGGGGCGATGGTAGACCGTTCTCAAAGTCTACCTAGTGGATGAAAAAGAACACTGTTAAATAAGGCCGTCAAGGCAGGTGTTCACGTTAAAACTTTCGACATTCATTTGAGAAAAGGGTGAAGAAAATTTCATTTTCTACATAAATCAATTCAAACTGTAAGCAATTTAATTATCATATGAATATAGAATAGTTCTCCATAAATCGAATAATTGACTGAAAAAGATTCTAAAGCAATGTATATATCTTGGTAGATTAGAAAAACTTTTCGCACTTTAAAAAAATGCAATTTCGATAACTCTTATTTCCAGTTTGACCTCGTCTTAATGTCCTAAATACATATGTGTATCTATAAAAAGAAACAATGAAGTCTATATCATTGAATTTCTTAATATTTACAGACACATTATATAAACTTGTAAAAAAGTATGTATGTATTGTAGCTGTATCAACATTTACAAATTTTATTTTCTTGATCATTTTGTTTTATTTTTTTTACTTTTTTTTCTATATACAAACACATTTATAACCTAATGTACATAGTAAAACATAAACTTCAAAATATATTTATATACTCTGACTATGCATGTTTATTTTAAAGCTTAGGTCAGCTACATTTCACATAAGCTTTTTGCTAAGTCAACTACAGCTTCATATAAATACAGTAAAAGCTATAGCAACTAAAACTACTGCTTAGTTCTATACTCTGCTACAAAAAAAGTAAAAAAATACCAGCAGTAACAGCAAAAAAAGAGCTACAAACAGCAACAATTTTATAAGGATTTTCATAACAATCTCTCACTCTCAGTTTTTTTTTTTATTATTTGTAAGTTTTATATACTGTTCTCCTCCTCTTCTGCTGTTAGTTTAAGTAAAAATTGTTTTGTTTGTTATAACTTGCTGTAGCATATTTTTAGTACAAAAGTAAAAAAATAATAAAAAAAATTTAAATAAGTATTTGTTGTTGTTGCATGCAACAAGATGAAGTTATATGTATAAAAAAATAACTATAAATGTGTCTGTTTGAAAATATAAACTAAAGTATATGACATACGCTCCATTGCTTTTGTGTCGTTTGCTTACATTTCATTCTTTGTACTTTAATGCTCATCTGGTTTTTTGTTTGCTTAACACGCTGGCAAAACAGTGAGGCGAAATCCTGCAATATATACTTTTTATGTTATATGGGAAAAATTTTTTTGATTTACAATATCCTTATAATTTTTCTGCCGGTTTTCCCTGTGACGGATGTGCACTCTTCTGAATTTATTCATTCATATGTGGTAGTCTACCAATCGATTCACTACGTAAGCTTAAACAGTTAGTTAGTTAGATAGTTAGTTAGATAGTTAGTTAGGTAGTTAGTTAGTTAGTTAGTTAGTTAGTTAGAAAGTTAGTTAGTTAGTTAGTTAGTTAGTTAGTTAGTTAGTTAGTTAGTCAGTTAGTTAGTTAAACGTTTAGCCCACTGTAACCAACTGAAGAAAATAAACTTGTATACATAAGTATGTACAAATTTGTTTGTATATTTATTGCATGTGTTTATTCCGTGGTAGCTGCAATGACTTTAAGTTCGCCTCTACATACATACAAACATGCACAGGGATAGATGAATGTATCCCTGTATATTTTCCTCTTTAAGCTCTCACACTATAAATTAGCAAATTTTGTTCTACACATTTTTTTTAACATTTTCACACAGAAATAAAATACAAAAAATCTTTATTTACAAATGGGATAAACTAAGTTGCGAAAAACAAGAAACTGTAAGAAAAAGATAAATAAAATTGAAATAACAAAAACAACAACTAAAACACTTAACTCTGTAGATGAAGAGATTTTCTTGTAAATTAAAAAGGTGCTTTTACCAGCAGCATTCTGCAACAGGATGCACAAACATATTTCCTGTCCTTTTGCTTTTCTCAAGAAAAACAATGTATTTATTAAAAAAAAAAACGTTTAAAAGACCTCTTAAGGATTATGTTGAAATAATATTGTATTCCTGGTAGGAGTACGATAAACTTTAACAGTTGAAGTATATGACAGTAGAGTATTGTTTTGTTTTGGTACAACTAAAGTTGCTTTTGTGCAAATGACATTGAAAGTTAAGTGAAAAGTATAAAACTATAAGTTTTAAGAAATGTTTGAATTTATTATTGAATTTATAGTTGAAAGATAACTTTTAATTAGATTGAATATATTTCCATAAAACAAAACTAATTTCAGATATAGTTCAGTTCTAGTTCAGTTCTAGTTCAGTTCTAGTTCAGTTCTAGTTCAGTTCTAGTTCAGTTCTAGTTCAATTCTAGTTCAGTTCTAGTTCAGTTCTAGTTCAGTTCTAGTTCAGTTCTAATTCAGTTCTAATTCAGTTCTAGTTCAGTTCTAGTTCAGTTCTAGTTCAGTTCTAGTTCAGTTCTAGTTCAGTTCTAGTTCAGTTCTAGTTCAGTTCTAGTTCAGTTCTAGTTCAGTTCTAGTTCAGTTCTAGTTCACTTCTAGTTCACTTCTAGTTCACTTCTAGTTCACTTCTAGTTCAGTTCTAGTTCAGTTCTAGTTCAGTTCTAGTTCAGTTCTAGTTCAGTTCTAGTTCAGTTCTAGTTCAGTTCTAGTTCAGTTCTAGTTCAGTTCTAGTTCAGTTCTAGTTCAGTTCTAGTTCAGTTCTAGTTCAGTTCTAGTTCAGTTCTAGTTCAGTTCTAGTTCAGTTCTAGTTCAGTTCTAGTTCAGTTCTAGTTCAGTTCTAGTTCAGTTCTAGTTCAGTTCTAGTTCAGTTCTAGTTCAGTTCTAGTTTCAGTTCTAGTTCAGTTCTAGTTCAGTTCTAGTTCAGTTCTAGTTCAGTTCTAGTTCAGTTCTAGTTCAGTTCTAGTTCAGTTCTAGTTCAGTTCTAGTTCAGTTCTAGTTCAGTTCTAGTTCAGTTCTAGTTCAGTTCTAGTTCATTCTAGTTCAGTTCTAGTTCAGTTCTAGTTCAGTTCTAGTTCAGTTCTAGTTCAGTAGTTCAGTTCTAGTTCAGTTCTAGTTCAGTTCTAGTTCAGTTCTAGTTCAGTTCTAGTTCAGTTCTAGTTCAGTTCTAGTTCAGTTCTAGTTCAGTTCTAGTTCAGTTCTAGTTCAGTTCTAGTTCAGTTCTAGTTCAGTTCTAGTTCAGTTCTAGTTCAGTTCTAGTTCAGTTCTAGTTCAGTTCTAGTTCAGTTCTAGTTCAGTTCTTAGTTCAGTTCTAGTTCAGTTTCTAGTTCAGTTCTAGTTCAGTTCTAGTTCAGTTCTAGTTCAGTTCTAGTTCAGTTCTCTAGTTCAGTTCTAGTTCAGTTCTAGTTCAGTTCTAGTTCAGTTCTAGTTCAGTTCTAGTTCAGTTCTAGTTCAGTTCTAGTTCAGTTCTAGTTCAGTTCTAGTTCAGTTCTAGTTCAGTTTCTAGTTCAGTTCTAGTTCAGTTCTAGTTCAGTTCTAGTTCAGTTCTAGTTCAGTTCTAGTTCAGTTCTAGTTCAGTTCTAGTTCAGTTCTAGTTCAGTTCTAGTTCAGTTCTAGTTCAGTTCTATTTCAGTTCAGTTCAGTTCTAGTTCAGTTCTAGTTCAGTTCTAGTTCAGTTCTAGTTCAGTTCTAGTTCAGTTCTAGTTCAGTTCTAGTTCAGTTCTAGTTCAGTTCTAGTTCAGTTCTAGTTCAGTTCTAGTTCAGTTCTAGTTCAGTTCTAGTTCTAGTTCAGTTCTAGTTCAGTTCTAGTTCAGTTCTAGTTCAGTTCTAGTTCAGTTCTAGTTCAGTTCTAGTTCAGTTCTAGTTCAGTTCTAGTTCAGTTCTAGTTCAGTTCTAGTTCAGTTCTAGTTCAGTTCTAGTTAAGTTCTAGTTAGATTCTAGTTCAGTTCTAGTTCAGTTTCTAGTTCAGTTCTAGTTCAGTTCTAGTTCAGTTCTAGTTCAGTTCTAGTTCAGTTCTAGTTCAGTTCTAGTTCAGTTCTAGTTCAGTTCTAGTTCAGTTCTAGTTCAGTTCTAGTTCAGTTCTAGTTCAGTTCTAGTTCTAGTTCAGTTCTAGTTCAGTTCTAGTTCAGTTCTAGTTCAGTTCTAGTTCAGTTCTAGTTCAGTTCTAGTTCAGTTCTAGTTCAGTTCTAGTTCAGTTCTAGTTCAGTTCTAGTTCAGTTCTAGTTCAGTTCTAGTTCAGTTCTAGTTTAAGTTCTAGTTAAGTTCTAGTTCAGTTCTAGTTCAGTTCTAGTTCAGTTCTAGTTCAGTTCTAGTTCAGTTCTAGTTCAGTTCTAGTTCAGTTCTAGTTCAGTTCTAGTTCAGTTCTAGTTCAGTTCTAGTTCAGTTCTAGTTCAGTTCTAGTTCAGTTCTAGTTCAGTTCTAGTTCAGTTCTAGTTCAGTTCTAGTTCAGTTCTAGTTCAGTTCTAATTCAGTTTCTAGTTCAGTTCTAGTTCAGTTCTAGTTCAGTTCTAGTTCAGTTCTAGTTCAGTTCTAGTTCAGTTCTAGTTCAGTTCTAGTTCAGTTTCTAGTTCAGTTCTAGTTCAGTTCTAGTTCGTTCTAGTTCAGTTCTAGTTCAGTTCTAGTTCAGTTCTAGTTCAGTTCTAGTTCAGTTCTAGTTCAGTTCTAGTTCAGTTCTAGTTCAGTTCTAGTTCAGTTCTAGTTCAGTTCTAGTTCAGTTCTAGTTCAGTTCTAGTTCAGTTCTAGTTCAGTTCTAGTTCAGTTCTAGTTCAGTTCTAGTTCAGTTCTAGTTCAGTTCTAGTTCAGTTCTAGTTCAGTTCTAGTTCAGTTCTAGTTCAGTTTCTAGTTCAGTTCTAGTTCAGTTCTAGTTCAGTTCTAGTTCAGTTCTAGTTCAGTTCTAGTTCAGTTCTAGTTCAGTTCTAGTTCAGTTCTAGTTCAGTTCTAGTTCAGTTCTAGTTCAGTTCTAGTTCAGTTCTAGTTCAGTTCTAGTTCAGTTCTAGTTCAGTTCTAGTTCAGTTCTAGTTCAGTTCTAGTTCAGTTCTAGTTCAGTTCTAGTTCAGTTCTAGTTCAGTTCTAGTTCAGTTTCTAGTTCAGTTCTAGTTCAGTTCTAGTTCAGTTCTAGTTCAGTTCTAGTTCAGTTCTAGTTCAGTTCTAGTTCAGTTCTAGTTCAGTTCTAGTTCAGTTCTAGTTCAGTCCTAGTTCAGTTCTAGTTCAGTTCTAGTTCAGTTCTAGTTCAGTTCTAGTTCAGTTCTAGTTCAGTTCTAGTTCAGTTCTAGTTCAGTTCTAGTTCAGTTCTAGTTCAGTTCTAGTTCAGTTCTAGTTCAGTTCTAGTTCAGTTCTAGTTCAGTTCTAGTTCAGTTCTAGTTCAGTTCTAGTTCAGTTCTAGTTCAGTCCTAGTTCAGTTCTAGTTCAGTTCTAAATCAGTTCTAGTTCAGTCCTAAATCAGTTCTCGTTCAGTTCTAGTTCAGTTCTAGTTTAGTTCTAATTCTGGTTCAGTTTAATCAATTAATTTAAAATAAAATATGTATACATATATGTATGTATATGTGTATATGTATGTATAGATACTACAAAATTTTAACATGATGTTAATAAATTTATATTTTGCATGTTGAGATATTTAAATCTACTCAAATGTTTTATACTCACACCTTAAAACTAGAATAATTGAATAACAAATTTGAAATTTTAGCAACAATAAAAGCAAAAATATTTTCATTTTAGAAGTGAGTGGGAAAAAATAAAAATTAAGGTTTTTCATATATTTATAAAGTTATAAAATTTTACGCTATTTAGATTAACACGCAAAGGTAGCCAGAGGACATAAAATCCCACTAGATTTGTTTGCTTAAAATTTTATTGATATATGCATAGTTATGTAAAAAAATCATGTGTGGTGGAAACATTTTTTGATTTAAGCATTCGGTGTGTTGGTATTTATTTCTTGTATAAACTTTAAAACATTTTAAATAAAACAAAATTAAAATTGTTTTTAACAAAAAAATCATATTTTTAACATAAAAATTCATTGTTTTACTAATCGCCATTTTTTACCAAAATTTTTTCTCCATACTTTTTTCCTTCAGGCAACAGCACGAGAAAAAATCGTAAAATCTAAAAAACTATAGAAAATTATTAAAGTAAAAACTAAATCAATAAAGTGCAAAATAATAAAATACCACATAAAACACTTTAAAAATTTATTAACAAAAAGAGTGAGGAAGCTCTTAAAAATTTAATAAAGTGTAGAAAGAAAATTGAAAAGAACATATTTAAAATTTAACGGTTTAAGAGGAATAAACTTAAAGGGAAATTAAAAAATAAATTATAAAGAGCAGCCAAAGCAGCCAGAAAAGCAAAACAAAATTTTCATAATTAAGAAGTTAACATAAATGTTAAGTTCGCTTGATGCATTAGCTAGTAAAATATCACCTGGCTCAGGAAACAAATCTCCGTCCCAGCAGCAACTTCAGCAACAGCAAACAACTCAACAACAGTTGTCACCAACAAGTTACTATCAACAGGAGTGCATAGACAATCAACAGCAGCAGCAATCATCTCATACTCATTCTTTACGTTTAAACGGTAATCATTACAATGTTGGTGGCTTGGATAGCAATGGAAACAAATTATGTCACATCACTCACAATACCATACATCCCTATCACAAACAACCGAATTCACCAAACAGCAGCCACAGCAACAACAACAACACCAGCAGCAACCACCACCATAACCACAATCATAGCACGAACCTTGCCAACAGTTTGCTGCAACAGCAAACAAAGTTGGCAACGTATACAACATCATCGACCCCACCAACGACACCGTTATCGGCCTCATCTCTCTCACCCCAAGAATGCCTGCAACAACAACAACAACATGAATTGTTTCAACAACAGCTGCAACAACGTCAACAGAGTTTGCAACAACAGCAGATGCAGCATCAACGCCAACAACAGTCACTCTCTTCTGCTCCATTGTCGCCAACAACAACATCCTCCCATTCATACGACGAAAATGATTCCCAGCATGAGTTTAGCAGTTGTCTGAAGGAAAAGTAAGTAAAACTTCATTCATATCTATCTATACATACTCAGTCTCTATGTTGTTGTAGTTTTTGTAATTGGATATAAAGTTGTTGTTTTTCTTTCTTTTCTCATCTATACTTAAAAACATTTTCAGTACTCCTTATCACTCACACTTCCTCTCCATCACAAATTTGTTAAATTTTTCATGTGTGTTTTTTTTAAGACACTAAAGATGGAGGGAGGTGTTATTGTGTAAGTGTTTATAAATGAATGCATGTTATCCTGTTTCCTGGGTTTCCTTTGTATTCAACGCTCATAACAATTTACTAATTTTATTATTTGCTGATTTTTCTTTTTGTTCTTATTCTTTTTAAATCCAATAATGAGAGAGAAAATTTAATAAATTTTTGCTGTATGGGTGGGGGATTCATATAGAATGAAAAAAGGGAAAAGTAAGCATATGATTGCATTCGTTAACATGAATATCTGTAATTTGACGCGTTGAAATAATCAACACGTTGGTATTTCAGTGTAACAAAATCGTTAGTTTTAATGCGATATAGGGCGAAGGAATTATGATTACACTTTACAATAGACTGTAGACTAGAATATATAATATATTATATTCTAGAATAGTCTGCAGGATATAGTATGGACTAGACCATAGACTAGAATGTATAATAAACTAAAGACTATAGACTAGACTATAGACTAGACTATAGACTAGTCTAGTCTATAGTCTAGTCTATAGTAACTAGGCTGTAGACTACACTAAATAAAGACCAGACTATAGTCTAGGCTAAATTACAGGCTAAAATACAAGCTATAGACTTTATTTTACAACATACATTTACATTTTCTAAAAACATGCAGCTTTAAAATTTTTTAAAAATATTTTACAATTCTGTCTTTAGTAAAAAATATGTACGTATTATATGAAACCAACAGTAAAATATAATAATAATCTTAAAATCAAAATTACATTTTTGACAACTTTCCACATGCAAGCAATTCGTTCTTAGATAATAAATATCGAAAACCATGTTAAGCAGACAAATAAAAACAGATATTACAGAAAAAATAATAATTAAAATAGAGCGATAATATAATTAAAGTTAAAATATTTATATGTTTACATTTAATAAATATAAATCTTTAAAGTTTTAATAAATTTAGCAAAAATTAAACAGCAATCTCTGATGTATGTACATCCTTTCCAAATTGACCTGAACTGTAGACTAGACTATAGACTAGGCTATAGACTAGACTATAGACTAGACTATAGAATAGACTATAGAGTAGACTTTAGACTAGACTTTAGACTAGACTATAGACTAGACTATAGACTAGACTATAGACTAGACTATAGACTAGACTACAGACTAGACTACAGACTAGACTATAGACTAGACTATAGACTAGACTATAGACTAGACTGTAGACTAGACTATAGACTAGGCTATAGACTAGACTATAGACTAGACTATAGACTAGACTATAGAATAGACTATAGACTAGACTATAGACTAGACTATAGACTAGACTATAGACTAGACTATAGACTAGACTATAGACTAGACTATAGACTAGACTACAGACTAGACTATAGACTAGACTATAGACTAGACTATAGACTAGACTATAGACTAGACTACAGACTAGACTATAGACTAGACTATAGACTAGACTATAGACTAGACTATAGACTAGACTATAGACTAGACTATAGACTAGACTATAGACTAGACTATAGACTAGACTATAGACTAGACTATAGACTAGACTATAGACTAGACTATAGACTAGACTATAGACTAGACTATAGACTAGACTATAGACTAGACTATAGACTAGACTATAGACTAGACTATAGACTAGACTATAGACTAGACTATAGACTAGACTATAGACTAGACTTAGACTAGACTATAGACTAGACTATAGACTAGACTATAGACTAGACTATAGACTAGACTATAGACTAGACTATAGACTAGACTATAGACTAGACTATAGACTAGACTATAGACTAGACTATAGACTAGACTAAAGACTAGACTAAAGACTAGACTATAGACTAGACTATAGACTAGACTATAGACTAACTATAGACTAGACTATAGACTAGACTATAGACTAGACTATAGACTAGACTATAGACTAGACTATAGACTAGACTATAGACTAGACTATAGACTAGACTATAGACTAGACTATAGACTAGACTATAGACTAGACTATAGACTAGACTATAGACTAGACTATAGACTAGACTATAGACTGACTATAGACTAGACTATAGACTAGACTATAGACTAGACTATAGACTATAGACTATAGACTATAGACTATAGACAAGACTATAGACTAGACTATAGACTAGATACTATAGACTAGACTATAGACTAGACTATAGACTAGACTATAGACTAGACTATAGACTAGACTATAGACTAGACTATAGACTAGACTATAGACTAGACTATAGACTAGACTATAGACTAGACTATAGACTAGACTATAGACTAGACTATAGACTAGACTATAGACTAGACAATAGACTAGACTATAGACTAGACTATAGACTAGACTATAGACTAGACTATAGACTAGACTATAGACTAGACTATAGACTAGACTATAGACTAGACTATAGACTAGACTATAGACTAGACTATAGACTAGACTATAGACTAGACTATAGACTAGACTATAGACTAGACTATAGACTAGACTATAGACTAGACTATAGACTAGACTATAGACTAGACTATAGACTAGACTATAGACTAGACTATAGACTAGACTATAGACTAGACTATAGACTAGACTATAGACTAGACATAGACTATAGACTAGACTATAGACTAGACTATAGACTAGACTATAGACTAGACTAAAGACTAGACTATAGACTAGACTATAGACTAGACTATAGACTAGACTATAGACTAGACTATAGACTAGACTTAGACTTTACTATAGACTAGACTATAGACTAGACTATAGACTAGACTATAGACTAGACTATAGACTAGACTATAGACTAGACTATAGACTAGACTATAGACTAGACTATAGACTAGACTATAGACTAGACTATAGACTAGACTATAGACTAGACTATAGACTAGACTATAGACTAGACTATAGACTAGACTATAGACTAGACTATAGACTAGACTATAGACTAGACTATAGACTAGACTATAGACTAGACTATAGACTAGACTATAGACTAGACTATAGACTAGACTATAGACTAGACTATAGACTAGACTATAGACTAGACTATAGACTAGACTATAGACTAGACTATAGACTAGACTATAGACTAGACTATAGACTAGACTATAGACTAGACTATAGACTAGACTATAGACTAGACTATAGACTAGACTATAGACTAGACTATAGACTAGACTATAGACTAGACTATAGACTAGACTATAGACTAGACTATAGACTAGACTATAGACTAGACTATAGACTAGACTATAGACTAGACTATAGACTAGAATTAGGAAAAAAATAATTTTTAATTTCTCTAGCCATATTGCCATTATCACAAAGTCATATTAAATAAACTAAAGCATTAAAACAAAATTGTAACCAAAAAGAAACGAGAAATGTCAGAAAAAAATTAACTAAAGCAAAGGTAAAAGTAAAACTGTCACTATAAATACAATGTAACAAAAACAGTTTACGTGACAAATTACCAAAGGCAATACTAAATGAAAAAAAATAAATAACTCGTGCCGATTTTTAGTCCTGTACTCTACCAATAATATGAAACCTGTTTTTCAAATGGTGAAAGTAGTGTTTCTACAAAGTAGTAGTGTTGTTGGTGTTGATAGCAAATCCCAAATAGTCGAAAGACAGCAATAAACCAAAGACAAAATTTAACGAAATAAGTTAGAACAAACCAACAAAACAAAATTGTTTATTTCTCAGACACAAAGTTTTGCTAAATCCAATCATGGTTTCAATTTCACAAAACCTTGTATTTTAATACTTTTTGTTTAATTTTTTTCGTCTTGCTACAAGTGATTTCTTTTCTAACTTACCTTGTTTTACTTCTTAGAAAGAGGTGCAGGTTAAAGGGGGAACTGAACAATATTTATGTTGGTATAATATAACGCTTGACTAATTTAATGTTTTATAGCTTTTGACATATTGCTTAAGGAAAGTGTGAGTCTCCATGTGTATTTGTGTCTGAATAATATTATTTTACTACCAGTTACTAAACAGGCAACTTAACTGCCTACCTGTGTTAAATTTTACCTTTTACTTTTGAAAATTCTCCTACTTTTGTTTTTGTGTTAAATGTTGATTTTCTTGCATTTGATTTGTTTAAGTGTATAAACATTAGTGTCAATAACACTAAAACATTACCTATACAATAAAACTAAATATTTGTATAAGTGTAGGTAGTTTAATGCACATGTATACATATGTAAATATGTGTATATATATGTATGTGCAAAGAAGTATTGTATTTATATGTTTCATGTTAGACATGAAATTCTAACAATACGTCATTTATTATTTGCCAAACACAGCCCCATCCTGTGTTGGAGTGCAAACAAAAGGTGTAAAACAATATTTGATTGTTGGTCTTGATTATTATATTATTATTCCTTTATTGTAAATTATGTTCTTGAATGTGAGTATACTGCAGGGAATTAGATTAGTGTAAGATTTGTGTTAGTTAAAGAACAGTTCAAATCTGAAATGGTTATTAGATTTATTAGAATTTTTTATTAGGATAAAAAATAATTGCCATTGAGAAAAGAGGGGTTAGGCATTTAAAATATTTTAAGTATTAATAAAAGAACAGATATAAAATCTCTATAGAAAGGAAATCTGATCGAAAGTTTGTGCAGACGTTTGTAACACACAAACATTTTCAGTAAACAGGACAGATTTAGCTATGTCCGTCTGTCCATATATCAGTATGACGGTCTAAATGTCCATGTAAACCTTTTCTGCGGGCTGCAGGTCGAAAGTTGCAAAACAATTTCAATTTGGCACTTGCCTTTTGTTCTGACGGATGAACAAAGCCCATTACAAGTAATTCAAATCGTTATAATATTTCGCCTAGCCCCAATACAATTGTACCTCATGAATAGGGCTTTTGAGTTCATAATTATAATAAATGTTCTTGTAGCGTACATTGCCAAATGATACAAACATTTTTAGTAATGATCAAGTCTTATTTAAGAATTCAGAATATCACTTTAAGGCCTAAATTTACATCTATCACAATGAAATAAATAAATAACATTAATTTAGACGTTGCTCCAGTTTATTTATACGACCTTCTTTTGGAAAAAAATATTTTTTTTGTCAAACAAATTTTAAAAAAATCTCCCAAATTATTATTAAATATTAATATAAACTAGAGTACAGCTCCGCTTCCCAAATTTCCAATTTTAATATTTTTTAAGATTTTTTACTGAATTCCTTAAACTTATAAAGATATTTATAAATACTCTTCTTTCTAGAAGATGAATCTGTTGTTTACTTTTTATATTTTGTTTCTTGCTTTGTTTTTTCTTATTTAGTTCAAGCATACGTACGTGTGACTTTTGTTTCTATGTATTAGTAACAATTTTAAATGCTTATAGCTCCCAATGTTCTGAACCGATCTTATTAATACCTGAACAAATACCTTTAAAATGATATACCTTTGGCCAAGATCGGATTTATACTGTAAGAGTAAAAGGGGTCATAAAAACCGCCTCGTCTATTAATTATATAGATATTATAAATAATGAACATTTTTAAAATATTCACTTATGTAGGGTATCATATAGTCGGTTATGCCCTACTGTACATTCTTACTAGTTTATAGAAATAAAATGTGAAAACAATTTTTTATAACACAAAAAATTTTATAACAAATTTAAATTTCCATAAGTGCCTTCTCGCATGCGTATGAGTGATATTCTTGTCAATCATACGACATGATAAATAAAATGAAAAAAATTATTTTCGTTGATCTGATAGTGTGAACCTGAACTTAGAATTATGAAATTTTCACAGTAGTAAGGACTAAGTAGAAATTTTTGAAAATTTGTATATTTAAGGATAAATAAGGGGAAAATATGCTTAAAATAGGGTTTCCTAATTATCTTACACTATATAAGTGATACAAGGACCATAGTTTAGTTATTTGATATTTGTACTTTTATGCGGTGAAGTCTTATAAAAAAGTGATTTTTGAACCATTTTTGGCCCTTTTAGCACAGCCTGACAAAATCTAAAAATAGTCGAAACTCTTAAACCAAAATAAACCAAACAGGGATGAATCAGAATCTGATCTCAGGTTTTCCACATTACATTTGATATTTGAAATGTCGTGTACTGAAATTTGAGAAAACGCTAGTTTGGCCCTTTTTAAGATTAAAATTTTTTATGAAAATAAAATATATTTTAACTTGGGAGATATGGAAATAGAAATATTGCCTTTCACTTTACAATAGGTTAAGAGCCTTATTCATCATTAACTTTTTGATTGTACAATTCAAAAAATCTTAGAATTATACGTCAGTAGTAATTAGAAAAATTAGTTGGATCTGAAAAATGATTCATGTGAAGCCTCAGCTCGAGATGAAGAACTCGTGGTGCTATATTGAAGGTATGTGTGAAGTTGTTGTGAAGAAAACACAAATTCACAAGGATTTGTACGTTTATGTGAAAAAATCTCTTACTGTCAAATCTGATTTGGATAGACCCATTAGACTCCTGCAGAAACTATTTTCAATACAAATGATGGAATTCTGTTGCACATTATGTTTCAGAAATAGTGTCAACCGCATAATAACAGCAGAAGGTATTGGATTTGGAGTGTCTGATGAATAGATAGCCTCATTTTTGTCGAAAGGCTTATTTTTAAAATCAACGTCCCTATCAACGATGTTCTAAAAGATTTTGTTAATTTTAATTCATCAAAATTTTAAAATTCTTTTGAATTTTTATCTTCGAAATTGTAAAATGTTGTAAGTTGGTATTAAATAAAACAAAAACTACAATTTTAGCAAATTCTTACGATATAAAGATTACTTTAACAGCTTTAAATTTTTTTTAAAGAAAAATTCCTATTTTCGAAATTTTTTACGAAAACAAAGAAGCCTTATGCCTCTTCCATGTTTCGGCCTATTTGACCAACAAAAAAACGATTGGAATTTAGTTAAAAATGTTTAACCTTATTAATTTTTAATTTAACTTACGCCCGTTTGGATTTCAGAAAAAAAATTATCATAGGCATAAGTTTCATATCTCCGAAAACTGCAACTAATTTTTTAATGAAAAATAAGCTTAACTTTAGAAAATGTTAAACATTTTTGGTTTATTTATCATTTTAGAAGGATATTTGCTTCTTGTGAATAATTTGTTGAATGTAACTTATGGCTTTTTGGATTTCATATGACGATATATTCCAGTCTAAAGAATATTACGAAAATATACAAACAAATAACGGTGAAGCACTCATTGTTAATGCTAAGGCTTATTTGTAATCCTTGTCACGACAATTTAAAATGTGTTTTCATAAGGAATTGGAATTTATAATTTTTTTTGTAAAACAAAAGTGCAAAATGTGCAAAAATACGTATTTTTATACCCTACAGGGGTAGGGCCTACACCACTTTAGTGGGGAGGGTATATTGGGTTTGTGCTGATGTTTATAACGCACAACAATATTGGTCCTATACCTACCTTAAAGTATGCCAATCGGCTCAGAATCATTTTCTGATTCGAATTAGCTATGTCCGTCCGTCCATGTAAAACTTTCTAATCAAACTACAGGCAGCAATTTTGAAGATAATTTAATGAAATTTGGTGGTTAGTACTTTCCTTAAATGACATCGCACTAAAATAAAGACTTAAACTGTAAGTTTTTCTTGATATGTAGTATTGTGCTAAATTAATTATTAAAAATTAGATGGGTCAGTTTACAAACCTATAGTTTAACTTAAAGCAAATAATTTAATATATTTTAGGTCAACAAAATAAAACAAACTAATAATTAATGACAAAGTTTAGAAACTAAAAGACAACTTTAAAACAAATTTACAAAATTTAAATATTCCTCTTAACATATTAAATTTTAATTATGCCCCAACATAACTTTCAATCAGACTGTCAATTTATACAAAAATATTTTCAAATAATTTCCATAGATTGTAGTAGACAACCTCACGTTTACGACTAACAACTACAAATCAATGTTTAGTGGTTTTATTAAAAAAACACATATTATCAAATTCTGTCAATCTAATCAAATAGTGTTGACATAACCTAAAACATACAAAAAACTGATTTCAAATACACACATGTAGATAATGAAAACAAAAAAAAAAAAAAAGAAATAACTAAAAAGATAACTGTCAAATTTTCACATAACTCACCATGAGTATGTATAAAGGATTTTATAAATAAAACATTAAATTTTGTGCAATATGTAGACAACTATAAGCTGGAGTAAAAAAAACACAAAACATTTTTATATAATAAAATAATGAAAAAATCTAAAAAATTGTATATGACCAACCAACATGCCCGCAGTTTTGTGGTTAAAAGTTCAATGTAAAACAAAATACTTAAAATAAAAAAAAATAAATAAAATTATAAAAAAAAATTGCAAAAACTAATAAAATACACATTTTTGCAACTAAACGAACTACTACTAGCTGTGCCTTACACCAGCAAATTCTCGTTTAAAGTTTATTTTTTTTTTTTAGTTTTTTCTCCATTAATCCTTTTTGGCTACTTGCTTGTTTCTGCATGTAAAGCACAACAATCGTTCTTTTTTTCATTTTTGCTAACAACCACTAAAAACCATGGAAACTCTGCACTAGCTGGCATACTCTATTGAATATAGATTTTTTTCAAAGTTACAAAAAAAAAAACTGAAAGTTTTTTATATTTATTTTACGAGACGCTTGTTGGGTATTGGCTACTTACCACCCTCGAGACAAAGGCAAAAAAAAATCATGCTAAAGCTTTTTTTTGCCAATATGTTGAAGTTATAAAATGGCTGCAAAGTGCAGTAATAGACAACCTGATGGAAAATAAAAGTTTTTATTTAGATGCAAAAACTATTTAAAGGATTTTTTCCTACTTATATAGTAACTTAATTTAAATTTCAGCGATGCACAACAGAAATATGAACGATTTTCAGTAGAAAATTTTTTTTGCAAAAGAAAAAAATAATAAAATTATAAAATATTTATTTAAATTATATATACAAAAAGCCTTTTTTAAATTTTAATCTAAAAGTTTTAAAAACATTTTTTCAGTTCTAAACTTTTTCGAATCAAAAAAAGTTTTTAAAATTTTTATAAAAACTCATATTTTCTTAAAAAGAGTTTTTAACTCTTTTATAAAAAATAAAAAAGCTATTTTCGCTTATTTTTTTATTAATTTTTTCTTAAACAAAAAATGTAATAAATATAGTTTAACTTTTAATAAAAAGCTTTTTAATATAAAAAAGAGCTTTTTACTATGTAAAAGGACCAATCATTAAGGTATGTTAAGAAAGTTTTTTTTTTGGTGAATAAATTTACAAAGAAATAAATCTTTTATTTAAGCATAAGAAAAAGCTTTTATTAGCTTTTAATTTTTAAAACAAAAAAGTCTATGCTTTAACATTAAATGTTATACTTTTTCAAAGAAAAACGCTTTTTCAAATGTTTTATAGAAAAAAACTTTTTCAAACAAAGATTTTCAAACATTAACAAAATATAAAACTTTTTTCAAAACTTTTTCTTAACCAAACACTTTTTTACTAGAAAAAGATTTTAGAAACATTATTTACAAATATTTGCCCAAACCTTAAAATAAAGATTGTTTTGAAATTTGGCCAAAATAAACAAACTTTTATCAAAAGCTTATGAAAAAGCTCTTATAAACATATAAAAGATTTACATTATCAAAAGAAAAAAAATGTTTTGCTTCTTTTATAACAAGAATTTCTCGTATTAAAAGAATCTTTTTAAGTTTTTAGGAATTTTTTTTCAAATTTAAAACTTTTATCAAGTATATTTTTAAAATAAAGCTTTTTTGAATTTTTACCAAGAAAGCGTTTATCAAAATTCTAACAAAAAGCTTTTATTTTTAAGACAAAAACTTTTTTCACTATAAAAAGCTTCGTTTTACTTTAACAAAAGAAATAATTGGTTTTGCTTGTTAAATAACAAGCTTTTTTCACTTCTTTAAAAGAGCTTTCAGAAAACAAGAAAAAAGCCTCGTTCGATTTTATCAAAACAAATAATTGGTTTTGTCTCTTAAATAATAAGCTCTTTACTTATATTTTTTTAAGAGCTTTTAGAAAACAAGAAAAAGCCTCCTTCTACTTTATCAAATAATAAGCTTTCTCACTTCTGTTTTTCTAAAGAGCTTTTTTCAAGAAAATTATACACTTCCGATGTTAAGTTTTTTTTAAATATTTAAGTATAAAGCTTTAGTAAAATTTATTTTTTTTTTAAACAAAATTATTTCATAACAAAATGTTTTAAAGTTTTATTTCATTAATTTCATTATAAGGCAAAGCTTATTTTTCAAATAAAAAGCTTTTTTTCACTTCTATTCACAAGAAAAAGCCCTAATCATCTTTATCAAAAGAAATAATTGGATTTGCTTGTTAAATGATCAGCTTTTTTACTTCAGTTTTTTTAAGGGCTTTTAGAAAACAAGAAAAAGCCTCTTTCTACTTCATCAAATAAATTAATTAATTTTCTTTTTTTAGAGCTTTTTTTCAAGAAAATTCAAGGAAAGCTAAACACTTCCAAAGCTAAGCTTTTTAAAAACTATTTAAATACTAAGCTTAAGGAAAATTTTAAAAGTTTTATTTCATTATAAGACAAAGCTTGTTTTTCCTTTCAAAAAAAGCTTTTTTCACTTATTTTTTAAAATAAAATAAATAAATAGTAAATAATATTTTTTTCAAAACTTTTTTTTTCAATAAAAACAAAAATACACTTTCAAAATATTGAAAAAAAAACTTAAAAAAAGTTTTTTTTTATTTTTAAAGAAATGTTTTTTTTAAAAAAAAAGCTTTTTTACTTATTTTTTAAAATAAAATATTAAATAATAATTTTTTTTTTCAAAACTTTTTTTTAATAAAAACAAAAATACACTTTCAAAATATTGAAAAAAAAAAATTAAAAAAAGTTTTTTCTTTGTAAAGAAATGTTTTTTTACAAAAGAAAATAGTATTTAATTTCAAAGTAAAGCCTCTTTCAAAATAGAAAGCTTTTATTAAAAGCTTAAAAACATATTAATTTTAAAAAGCAGAAAACTTTTTTTTACAAAAAATCTTTGTTTTACTTCACCATGAAGAGAAACTTTCTAGTATTTTATAAGATTTCATTCAATTTGCATTTTAGTTTGTTGGTTTATAATGGTAAAAATTTCAAAACAATTCGAAACATATTGTTTTTGAAAAATTAATATAAAATTTGGAATAATATTTGTGCGCACAAAATGAGTGTTTTTAAAACTTCCCTTATATTAAAAAATTACTCGAAAAATGTCCAGCGTTTTCACTCAAAGATTTGCAATTTTGTTTCTTTTCAAAATTTCGCAAAATATTGCATAAAGCCAAACTTTTTACCTGCATTTTTATGTTTAAAACAACTTTAAAATAAACTTTTCAAATCATGTCTTATTAAAATATTTACACAAATATCTTGTTATTTTTAAAACTATTTTGCATTTAATAATATTTACCACATTTTCAACTTAAGAATTCTTCAAATTGTTAAAACTGATGTGAAAACTACCACCAAATTTTTCCCTTAGTTTAGTTTCAATACTCTGTCACTTTAACTTCTAACTACACTATATTATTATTATTTTTTCATTTTCATACTTCTTGTTCCACCACAACATTTGTTATTTATTTGATTTGACAAAAAAAAAACTCGAAAAAAACACGAAACTGCCAAACCAATAATAACGAAAAAAATAAAATAATAATAATAACGACAAAATATGTTTTAATATTATTTTCAATTTGAACATTTATTATGTTGATGGTAAACAAGTCAATAACAGCATTAGCAGCAGCAGCATACAATAACAAGCAAAAGCTGTAATGGAAAATATATTCAAAACTTTATTAAATAAAATGAAAAAAATATTTGCTGTTAAAGAAAACCAACCTCAGTATAAATATACAAAACAAAAACAGAAAAAAAACAAATCGAGACAAAATGTCTGGAAAATTTCATTTTGTGTAGAGTTTGATTTTTTTTTTAATTTTTACAAAATATATTTATTACAAAACAAATTGTTTATTTTTAAATTGAAAGTTTAAAGGAATTTTCTAATCAAAAAGCAGTTTTTTTAAATGTTTACAACTTTTTTAATTTGACGACAAATACTTTAGGTTAAATAAAGTTTAAATAACTTTGCTCTAACTTGAGAGGATGTTTATGATAGACTTTTCAAAGGCAAACAAGTAAAAAAGGAAACATTTATATAATTAAATGGTGGATTTTTTCATTCTCAATAAAATTACAAAATATTGTTGTATTTCTAAATACAACATTAAAAGAAAATTTAAAAATACTTTAGTACCTTTAATAGTTTATCAAAACTCTCTTCTTATACCTATATTATCATTCAATCAGTACCCTACATTTCCTTCATTGCTGTATATTTAAACACGTTTCCCTGTTTTCTTTATAAATTGCTTGCCATTTATAGTTTTGGCATAATCATACATATGCAAGTTTTTTTGTGCTCTAGTTTCCTTGGTCTATAATTTTCTTGGACTGCAGCAACAAGAAGAATAATGTGGTAACTATGAGTTTGCTTATGGCGTTTTTGCTTTGTGTTCCACATAGCTAAAAAGGTGTGAGCCTAACAAAAAGGTAGTTGTTGTAATTATAGTGTTACGATTTTGACAAAGATGGACATATGCTGCAGTTAAAATAAAATACTTTTATTATATTTTAATTTTAAGCAGTAAAGATTTACAGATATTTAAACAAATACATTGTCATGTAGTTTAAGTATGCGTAATATCACATTATCTATTTCATTATTATAACTCATACGCCCCTGAAAAACATACTAAATAATAATTATAATCAATGTAGCTTTTTTATATAATTTTTACTTTATAACTCCCATTTCTGTTTCATAATTCAATCATTGTTTATATGTATGTATGGGTCATATTGAAAATGAAATTGCTGTGCATTTGAAAATTATTCATAATCACGTTAGAAGTTCAACGTACATGTGTGGTTTAGTCTTTTGAAATTTATTCTATAACACACAAAATATTAGGTCAAATTATTAATATTTTAAACATTAGATAAAATTGCAGTGTTATATTATAAAAAATATTCGATTAGCCTTATAGCTATAATTTAAAAACGTGAATAAAATTTTCAATTGTAAAAATCTTAAATATTAAAAAAAAATTAAACAACAAGCGTAGGACTGAAACCTTGTTCTTGTTCTGTTCTAGTTCTGTTCTAGTTCTGTTCTAGTAATGTTCTAGTTCTGTTCTAGTTCTGTTCTAGTTCTGTTCTAGTAATGTTCTAGTTCTGTTCTAGTTCTGTTCTAGTTCTGTTCTAGTTCTGTTCTAGTTCTGTTCTAGT